>NW_019727389.1:548994-592419 GCF_002891405.2 Cryptotermes secundus | reverse complement strand
ATGCTAAATTATATTGGTCTAGTTGTGACAGGGTTGCTGAAGTAAGAGTTATGCTAAATGATATTGGACTAGTTGTGACAGGGTTGCTCAAGTAAGAGTTATGCTGATTTAGATTGCATTAGTTGTGACAGGGTTGCTCAAGTAAGAGTTATGCTAAATTATATTGGATTGGTTGTGTTAGGGTTTCGTTTGGATTGGGTAAGTGTACGTTACGTTAGATTCAGATACGTTAAGTTGGGTTAGGTTTCGTTGGGTACGTTAAATAAATGTGAGAAAGCATGTCTGTAAATCGGGTTTAATATTTTTACTTAGCTTCCATGTCACTTTGACTTCTGCTGTCTTGCCAACATATTGTCTTCGTCATATATTACATTGTCATCGTCAGAGGCAACTTCGACGCCAGCGTCGTTGTATGCATCAGCGCAGTTTCCGTTCACCTTTGATTCGACTTGTGCATTCTGTAGTGAAGAAGGTAACCGACGCTCTGCTCCTCGATTCCTAAACGTCTGCGTAGATGAATTCCTGACATGATCTCAGTCTTCCCTGCATACAGAAGCGCTCGTGCTGCATTCAGTCTATGTTGCGTCGTTTTGTTTCTTGTCGCCGTAGATTGAGTTAGTTGTTATATGTTTTTGGAGTTTAGGTTAAGTTAGGTTGTTCAATTGTTTTAGGTTATGAATGAATGAATGAATGAATGAAAAGGGCGGACCTTCTCGACCCTTGCACCGCGACCTCCAGTGATCTATTGTGCTTCCCCTTTTGATTATTCCCTCAGCAATCCTACGCTTCGAATGAAGCGCAGGATTTTGTACGTGGGGGCGTCGAAATAGTCACTTGGTTCCATAAAGTATTGACCCAAGTGACGTAATCTTAAATAAGCTAAGGCCTCACATTCACACAGGATTATGTGGCTGTTTCGTTTTCTTGTTGACATCTCTCACAGTGGGGACTATTACTTAGTCCCAGTTTGACGAGGTGTTCTTTAAGGTGACAGTGTCCTGTAAGTAGTCCCACCACCTATCGTAGCTGGTTCCTGTTTAACTTCAACTTGTTTTAGGTTAGATTATTGGGTTGAATTTCAGTGTGGGATAGGCGTATGTGTATTAAAGGGTGGATTTGTTTCTTTTACTTTCCATGTGACATAGACCCTTGAGCTATTGCCAGTAAAGTGGTTTCATTGTCTTCGTTACACATTTCATTTGTAGTTCTGAATGGTTTCGGGTGCTCTAGCTTATTTTCAAACGGGTGCGATAAAGCGTTCTTCGATTTCTAAGCGTTTGCATGGGTAAATTGTCGTTGATCTCACGTTCTCACGTCGAAAGGGTTCTTACTACAGTATTGCTACACATGGGATAGCTCGGTTTCGGAACACAGCAGGTGTTTCGCAAACTGTACCTGTTTCCGCCCTACAGCGGCAAATATGGGGAGGCACCTAGTCAGTCGTGTCTGCTGGTAAAAGCTGATCAGTCAGTGGGTAACCGTTGTCAGTCAGCTAAATCCATTCCTATAAGCACCTAGAAACACGTTTACCAACTGGATTTAAAGATGAATTTTATAATAAAAGTTGTGGAGCTAACCCTTGGAGAGGAATCCGAAAAGAAGTCCATCTAACCGAACCGAGAACCCAACCCAGAAACACAGATGCGGAGGTAACTGAAGTTCACATGGTAGACAATACCTGCCTAACCATAGCGCCGTCTATGGGACACATTTTGTTCCTTAAAGGATAAATATGATAATTTTTGTAACGCATTAATGTCCGCGCCATAGCTCAAGCGGTTAGGCGCTGGTTTCCCACCGCGGCGGCCCGGGTTCGATCCCGGGTCTGGTCAAGTGGGATTTGTGGTGGACAAAGTGGCGCTGGGGCAGGTTCTCTCCGAGTACTTCGGTTTCCCCTGCCAATCTTCATTCCACCAACTGCTCCACAGTCATCCTCACCTATCATCTGGGGCTGGTACAATAGGCCAGAAGTGGCCGCAGTACAAGGGACTCAGTCCCACCGCACTAGCAATAAAAAACACATTAATGTAAAAGAGGGGTTAATGTACTGACAAATTAATGGAAGAGCTGAGAGAATTCTATCGCGATGATAAGTGTTCGCGCCACACTGAAGCGTATACGCACACCAAGGTCAATAGGATTCGTAAGGGAGGGGGAAGAAATGATGTTAGATCTCGCTCCGGCTGAAACAGGAAATAAATGACGTCACCCATGCCGCCTCCACATGATAGTAAAGCACGTTCCGCCTACTAGTAAAGTGAAAGGAGTTAGGTGGTTTCTTTGTCATGTGACACGGCGGATTTTAAAACTGTTGCGTAACGCTCCTTTATCTTACTATGGTAGTATGATGAAATATAAAAACAAAACTTGTGTTTATTTTTACATACGTATGGTTTATTTTACGCACATCACAGTGGCTGCGCGGTCTAAGGCATGAGCCGTCTTCTCCCGCTCGAACGCTGGGGTCATGGGTTCGAATCCCACTCGAGCACGGATGTCTGTGTGCGTTTTCTCTATGTTTGTGTTGTTCTGTGTGTAGACAGCGGCCTTGTAATGGACTGAGCCCCCTCCCAAGGAGCCCTACCGACTGTGTATAGGATTAAGAAACTGAGAAAGAGGCCAGGTCCGAAGGGCTGTAGAGCCACAGAGAGAGAGAGAGAGATGGTTTATTTTGCAGAGTAGAGGCGTAGGGTGATTAAACGAAGTATGGATTTTAGGGGATGGAAGGAAGCAGCCATGGCCTGTTTGCAGATAGGTGTAATATCCCGGCAGTCGTCTTGAGGGACTTAGGGATGTCCTCAGTCAGGATAGTCGATATTCCGGCCGAGATTCAAACCGGGCATCTCCCAAATACAAGTCAAAAATGATACCGCCGGAGCCCACTTTCTCGGTAACAAAATAAGATACGATGACTGGAAGTGTCCTGAAGATTATTTTGCCGGACAGATACCGAACTGTTGCATTACCGTCCTTGAGAACAATTAACAGTCTCGACGTTGAACGAGCATGAATAGCGAAAATGACAGGTTATTCAGATTAAAACTTCATATTCCGAAAAATGTAACACATGTAACGAAATGCGGAAAAATCAAGACAGAACAATTTAAGAAAGATGAGTATCACAGAGCGGAGAGATGGACAGCTGGACAGGTTCATACTGCTGCTACCATACCTTGTGAATTGTGGGTGAAGGTACAGTTGTCCCTGTGCCATGAAGACATATGGGGAAGTGGAAGTGTGGCTCCAGCATCAAAACGTCGGGGCACACGGTAGAGAAGCACTTGTACTTGTTTCAGTATCTACAAGACCAACTGTAATAATTTCTGATCGATTTCAACCGCCTGTCAGCAATTGATTTATTGGGACCTTTCGTATAACATGTTTTCTTGCGTTATGCCATGTTTCCTTCTCTGTCAGTGTGTAATTCAGATGAGACTGAGCAAGGCTAATTTGCTCCAAACAATATATAGAATTCAGTTCTTACCTCATAGGGAACATATTACGTCTGCACTATGAAGCTCAACCGGTTAATGCCGTTTAGGGAAACAAATGCTGTTTATAGTGAGGATCATACAAAACTTACAAACGGACTCTGTATGCAGAACGCAGAGTTTTAATATGTTAGAGCAAGTGGTGCACAGAGAACCACTGGGCTCTAAATGGTTAGTGTTGCAACATATGATTTCATTTCGCTATGGAAGGCCACGCAAGCTCATTCTCACTCTAGGATACACAGTTGCTATCCAGTCTTATCACCACTTTTTACCACACATGATGGTGATAACTTGCGAAGATATGATCCGTCAGTGATCGAATATCGATGCAGAATTCTCTCATGAATGGACCTGAGTTAGGAGCCGCGATAGCGTAGTCGATGTAGCGACTAGATACGGGGCTAGACGACCGAGGGGTCGGAGTTCGAGTCCCTGTAAGGTCAAGAATTTTCTCTTTTCAACGTCGTCCAGACCGGCTCTAGGGTCCACCTAGCCTCCTATCCAATGGGTACCGACGAATCTTTCCTCTGGGGTAAAGCGGCAGGGACGTGAAGCTGACTACTCACCTCCTGCTAGTGCTGAGGTCAAGAAAAGGTGGCTCTATACATCCACTTCCCAATACGTCTTCATGGCGTAGTGCTTGATTAGTTAGGCACAGGGGCAACTTTACCCTCTTTACGGAACTGAGTTAATTAATTAAGGAACGAGTAAATTATGTGAGTTATTTCGTTAGAGAAATGGGCGAAAGCGTTAGTAGCAACACCAAAAAAATGTCCCGATGAGGTCATTGGATTTTTTTCAATTGACCTACTCCTTCCGGCCGCACTTGGCCCTGGGGTTGACTCAGCCTCTAACAGAAATGAATACCAGGAATTAATTAAATAATTTTCCTGCGGGGTAAAGCGCGGCCGGCGCGTAAGGCTGACAACCTTACCGCCATCTTTGAGCCGATTGTCTAGATAATGTGGGACCATCAACGTCTCACAGCCGTATGCGCCTCTACGGCCTGTTACAGGGATAGCTTTACTTTTTTTAATAAAGCTTTAAAAATTTGTATCTATATTTTATGGAATGTAAAGCAAGAAAATGGTAGCTGCATGATATCTGTATTTGACTTTTTGTTTTATGCCAATAATTAATGAGAATATAGTATGGAGATTAATCATAAATATACCTTCAAACTGTACAAAATAAACAGTTTTGTCTGCTGGGATATAACGCCGTACAGCCCGTTGAAAGTCAACCAACGTTTCGGAGGGTAATGATGCCCCTATCTTCAGGGTCGAAGAATAGGCCAAGCAAGAAACGAACGTGAAGCAGGCAACAGAGATATGGTTGATACCTACCTCATGCTGGTATCTTGCTTAGTTCATTCTTCGACCCTGAAGATGGAGCGACATGTTCCTCTGACACGTAGGATGACTTTCAGTGGGCTACGCGGTGTTGTATCCCAAAGGACAGAACTCTTCTGGGCTGCATAGGTTCTACCCTGATCTCCTTGTTTACTTAAATATTATTGTTTTTCACTTTAGCCATAAGTCACTTCTTAGGCGCATTCTCTTCCCTGGGAGCGCCTATTATGACGCCTCCGTACGCATGTAAGAACTCGAGAGCTGCTGAACGTGTCTTAATGGTACCTGATATTTGAGAATTAACCTCAGTTTGTTAACAAATGCCTATTCTTCTTCAAATCGAATAACAGTAACGACGCCTACCCTTAAAACTTTCAAGCGTTTCTGGGCACATCCATGTGGGGTGAGGCTGAGTCCAGCTGGTATGTCGGCCGCTAATTGGGTCATTGTACCAGCCCCGGATAATAGATCCTGATGAATGTGGAGCAGTCAGTGGAATGGAAATTGGCAAGTAAAACCGAAATACTTGGAGAAAACATGCTTAAGTGCCACGTTGTCCACCATAAATCCCTCATGACGTGATCTGGGCTCGAACCCGGACCGCCGCAGTAGGAAGCCGGCGACTAACCGCCTGGGCTATGGCACGGCCTTAACTTCCACCTATCTCGCTAGATATTTATCGGAGCCAAAAATGTTTCTTGGCAAGCGTTTTGGAGAAAAGTGAAACACTTTCTATTTTAGTCCAATGTATCTGTAAATCCGAAGGTTTTTGAAACAATTCTACAAAGAGATTTTTATGCCGTGTCATCTCATAAATCGCAGACCGTCGGAGTGATACACGAATTTAAAACCTAAAAACAATGACAGAGTTATAGCCCCGAAGTTGTTATTCAATGCATACATTTCATATCTTTTTTTATTTTTATGCTTCAAAACTGATGGACCGCCTCTGTGGTGTAGTAGTCAGAGCTCCTGGCTACAGATCCAGATGTCCGAATTCGATTCCTGGCGCTACCAGATTTTCTGAGAAGTAGTGGGTCTGGAGCGGGGCCCACTTAGCCTCGTGAGGACAATTGAGGAGCTATTTCAAGGAAATAGCGGCTCCGGTCTAGGAAACCGAAATTAACTGCCGTGGGGATTCGATGTGCTGACCACGCGACACTCTCTATCCGCTAAAGTTGGCACTAACTTCGCCAAGAAGCAGCGGTCGCTCGGTCGGTATAGTTTGCTTGCGGACTAAAACCACGGAGGTTTTTTTTTCGAATCTGATGGGTATTGTGAATATTGGTATAATGATTTCTTACATTGCATGTGTGCATAGACATGTCAATCAGTAATTTCGATAGCATGAAACAACCCGGTCATGTTAGCCACCTTCATGGATGCGAGAAGAAGAGATCGATCGCAGGGCTTCTGAGCTCAAGATCACACACGACTGTTTTCCTTAGTGTACCAGAGCCTCTGAACCGTTAAAGAGAAGTGACACTGGAGTCCATCCCCTTGTAAAATAACTGAGCAAGTAATCTGTACCTGGGTATTCCACGTGGAGTCAAGAAACAGGCAACTCATGTTGTGCACACCAGAGTAGCATAGCTCACTGACCTGTATGTGGCTACGAGGTTCTGAGCTGAAGAAAGGTTTTGCCTTGTGTTGCATTGGGTTCTTCATTTCTTCAGCTTGGTTTGACAGTCATCTGAAGGTACGGAACGCAACTAGAACAGTATTTTTGTATCTGTGAATAGGAGAGGAAATAACCAATCCCACCTTTTACAGGTCCTAGAGTCAGTTAAAATTAGCTCCTAAAAGTTAAAAACGTAAAGTTGTCCCTGAGCTTAATTAATTAAGCACTATGTCATGAAGGTGTATGGGGAGTGGATGTTTAGATCCATGTTTTCTTGACCTCGCCACTAGCTGGAGGTGAGTGTTTAGCTTTACGTCCCAACTGCTTTACCCCCAGGGAAAGAGCCTCCGGTACCCATTGGATAGGAAGCTGGATGGGCCCACAGAGCCGGTCAAGACGACGTGGAGAAGAGAAAATTCTTGACCCTACCGGGACTCGAACTTTGACCCCTCGGTAGTCCAACCCGTAGCCAGTCCCTGTACCAACTACGCTGTCGCAGCTCGTTAATTAATCTCTCACAAATCCGAATCTTTCCAGATACCTCTGGGAGGTAATCATCCAACATCAACACACGTTACAGTCGAAGGGCACTCGGAACATGCTTCATCAGCTGCTCTTCTCTGAAACTCGAGACTCGTGCCAAAATTTCATGTGCCTAATTCATTATCGGCCGGTCACGGTAGCCGAGCAGTCTAAGGCATGTACTGTCTTCGCTCGCTTGGAAACCGGGATCCTGGGTTCGAATCCCACTCAGGGCATGGATGTTTAGTTTGTGTGTGTGCGTTTTTCTGTGTTTGTGTACAAGTAGAGGCCTTGCGACGAGCTGATCACCCGCCCAAGGAGTCCTACCGAATGTGTAAGATCTAGAAAAACCGAAGTGAACGGAGAAGTTCATAGAGGTAGGCCTAGGTCCACTGGGGCTGTAGTGCCAAGGAAAAAAAACCTTTATCGGCATGCTGGAATGGAATTCTTGCCTAAATTTCACTAGTTTTCACATCTCTAAACGTCAAAAATAGATTCATAGGTCGGTCTTGTCCTCTAGAATATTGTGCCAGCGGTGCAGCCATGTTAAACGTACGAGAATATTAGTATTGCTTAAAGGTCAGTGAACCCCAGCTACTTGAAAATAACGAAAGGTATATATTGTTTACATCCACCATGTTTACCAGTGCTTCCAACCTCACTTTTGAGGTACACTAAAATTTAATAATTATGTATGTGTATGTATGTATATGGGACCGCCTCTGTGGTTTATTGGTCAGAGTTCCTGGCTACAAATCCAGAGACCCCGGGTTCTATTCCCGGCGTTACTAGATTTTCTGAGAAGTAGTGTATCTGGAACGGGGTTCATTCAGCCTTGTGAGGATAATTGAGGAACTATTTCAAGGAAATAGCGGCTCCTGTCTATAAAACGGCCGTGGGGACCCGTTGCGCTGACCACGTGACACCATCTATCCGCAAAAGTTGGCACTAACTTCGCTGACAAGCGGCAGTCGCTCGGTCAGTATAGTTCGCATGCGGCCTAAAACCACGGAGTTTATTTTATATTACTATAGCATAGTCACGAACGTTTAGATCATATATTTGCAATGTACAGTGTTAAAGACCAGATACTGTTATTTAAAACATTTCAGATATTGTAATTAAAGTTGCAATTTGTCATTGTAGTTTGTATTTACGTTCAGCAGTTGTAAGAAAAATAAAGGTAGCATGCACTGTTTAAGACTTTGGTTTTAAAAATCCCTAAATCGATATTACTATGAACGTCTCAGATATCGGTACGGAATTCTACATGGACCGATATTCCTGTGAAATTTACTCACTGCTCGTATTTTATATACTGTCACGTGTTTTGGTGACTATGACGCGGGTTTGGATTGGTGAACAGACCCACTGACCACTCACAGATCGTAACCACAAACAATTACCACACTTTTGCCAATTTCCACACTACAAATCACTCGACACTAAGTCTTCTCAGTTTATTTCCACTAGTCTTTACTTAGTAACAGCTCTCCACAATGGCTATTCCTCTGCCGTGTCTTCGCTACACGTCTCCTGGTAACGAATCTTAGCAATGAATATAATTCCTCCTCCATTGCCCTCTGGTTAACACTCACAGCTGGACCCTCAACTGACTCCTGTAGCGTCAGTTGTCTTCAAGGTAACTCCTAGGCTCGGACCCCGCAGAAAACACAGACTCTATTGTTGTGGAGGCGTATTTACTTCGTCGTTGCATAGCAACAGTCGGGGCCTTTCTTCTTTTGTTTCGTGCGTGAATTTTGTGGACGTTACCTAGCAGTGGCCGATGTTTACAGAGTCACTGCTTAGCAGCGGGTGTATACGCCACAATACAGTTGCTCGGATCCATCATTCTTACTCCAGAGTCTTACGTAACCGGAAGTTCATGAACCCACTATGAGCAGAAATGTGCGGTGAGAATGGTATTTGCAGGAATTTTTGACTAAAAACAAGATGGCAGTTGTTCCCCACCCACCGTTCTCGCCAAATTTAGCTCCATGCGACTTCTTTCTCTTCCCCAAGATGAAAATCAAGTTGAAGGGGCGAAGATTTGATACAGTTGAGGAAATTCAAGCGGAAACTCGGTACTAAACACGCTAACAAAGAAAGACTTCCAGCATGCATTTCAAAAGTGGCAGGAACGCTGGGATCGGTGTATGCGCTCCCAAGGGACTACTTTGAAGGTGATGGTGCAGAATAAGATCCAGATAATACGTTTTTATTAATATATTTCGGGAACTTTTGGATTGCACCACGTATGTGTGGAATTTAAAGGTAAAGGTAAATTTGTCCCTGTGCTTAATTAATTAATTAAGCACCGCGCTATGAAGACATATGATGGAGTGGAGGTAGAGCTCCACCTCAACACTAGATGGAGATGAGTGCTCAGCTCAAGCTCTGGCCGCTTTACCTCAGAGGAAAGAGCCTATGGTACCCACTGGATAGGAGGTTGGATGGGCCCAAGAGCCAGTCTCATCACTGTGGAGAAGAGAAGAATCTCTTGTCGGGGATCGAACCTCGACCGTCCAGCCAGCAGTCCGCCTCTGTACCAACTGAGCTGTAGTATAGGTAGGATATGCAGTGTAGATAATACAGATAGTATCGAATCAAAACTATAATTGAATGGACATAACTCGAATGAGAAGAGCAACAGATGTTGCTAGGTCTCTTGCTGAAGTTACACTGTTTGCCTCTGTTTGAGACCAAACCCCGCAGGGCAGCCGATCCTTTATGCGGGTTCAGAGCAGTACGAGGGTGGCCAACCGACCGGTTTGATCTCCGTAACTCTCATTCTAGGCTATTCTTGTTCACCAAATTTGGCACCAGCAGACAATGCTAGAATGTTTTTGTGCGTGTTCTTTCTACCCCTCTTCCCTCCCTGTATTTCCCGTTCCATTTCTGTACTGTGTGTTGTAACTGCCAATAAAGGCGGCACTATCGGCTCCCAGCCTGGAATCCTGGAGTTCATTATAGGAGTTCTGGAGATCTTGTGTAAGTGATCTCCACGTCTCGGAATACGACAGGCTTAATTTGCTCAGGAATTTCACGGATGCAAGTCAGGGTCAGCCATAGTTCCATAGTTATATGCTTTTTCTCAGTTCCTCTGAATTATCATCTTCTGGCATACAACTGTGTAGTCCGTTGAAAATCAACCGACGTTTCGGAGAAACGTGTCTCCTCCGTCTTCAGCTTTTTCTCAGTTTCTCTGAATTATGAAGAGCTCCATCTTCTGGCATACAACTGTGTAGTCCGTTGAAAATCAACCGACGTTTCGGAGAAACGTGTCTCCTCCGTCTTCAGCTTTTCCTTAGTTCCTCTGAATTATGAAGAGCTCCATCTTCTGGCATATAACTGTGTAGTCCGTTGAAAATCAACCGACGTTTCGGAGAAACGTGTCTCCTCCGTCTTCAGGCTCTAAGAATAAACCAAGCAAGAAACCAGCATGAAGCAGATAGCAAGAAGAGCCATGCCATATCAGAAGATAGAACGCATCACCCGTGTGATTAGAGAGAGGGATTTCACACGGAGAACAGAGCCCAAAATTGGTAACAGAAGTGAGATTAGTAAACGTTACCACGTATGCCTAAACGTCGTGTGACTATTTGGCCTATTGTACCAGCCCCGGATAAAAGATTATGATTGTGGAGAAGTCGGTGGAATGAGAATTGGTAAGGAAAATTGAAGTACTCGGAGAAAACCTGCCCCAGCGCCACTTTGTCAACCACAAATCCCACATGACCTGACCTGGGCTCGAATCCGGGTCGCCGCGGTGGGAAGCCGGCGACTAACCACATGAGCTATATGACACGGCCTTCGCTAAATAAGTACAGTGAAGAAGTATTGCATAGTCGTATATTCCGTCCTTCCAATTTAATATTACAGAGGTAAGCTGATTCCACGCCATTGTTGCGTCTGCTTTATTTAACAAGCCAGGTATCCCTGCAACGTACGTAATATCTACACGGCATGATACAGACTCACTCTCGCTCCTTCACTAGCATATGAAAATATTGCCCATTTAGCCTTGGACGGTAGGGTTTATTTCTTTCCTAATTGTGACAGAAATATTCTTTCTCAGGGAAATTCCAAGTATTTCAGTATCCAACAAATGTGTAGGTTTGTGAACAGAAGAAAGAGAAGTATGTATTCAAGCAAAGTTTTTCTGTCAAATTCTATTTTATATTCCTCACCTTAGTTAAACAATTTTTGTTTACAGGAGGTAATTTTCATTGATTCTCACCAGATGTTCTCATGATTTGAGATGACTTTCCCTCTAATCCATGTTGTGTTTTTTTTAAAGTTTTGTATAGGATCTATGTATGGATGGATTTGGATTATTAAAGTTTGAGCGTGACCTGTAAGTATACCAATTCTTCTTTAATTTCGTATTCTTCACGGATTAGGCCCTTTAGTCTATTCCAGTTCTTAGTTTATTCTGAAATAATTAATACTTCTAATCTATTCCAGTTCTTAGTTTCTTCCGAAATAATTAATACTTCTAATGTATTCCAGTTCTTAGTTTATTCCAAAACAATTAATACATCTAATCTATTCCAGTTCTAAGGCATGCACTGTCTTCGCTAGCACGGAAGCCGGGATCGTGGGTTCGAATCCCACTCAGGGCATGGATGTTTGTGTGCGTTTTTCTGTGTTTGTGTACAGGTAGAGGCCTTGCGACGAGCTGATCACCCGCCCTAGGAGTTCTACCGTATGTCTAAGATCTAGAGAAACCGAAATGAACGGAGAAGTTCATGGAGGTAGGCCTAGGCCCACTGGGGCTGTAGTGCCAAGAAAAAAAATCTATTCCAATTCTTAGTTTCTTCCGAAATAATTAATACTTCAAGGTCCCCGGTAACATTACGTAAAATCAGTGCATCTGCTGACGCAGGAACTATGTAACAAACAAGTCCTATGTATGCCCCGAGAGGGACCCGACTCCACCGATTCGTCTTCTTACGTTACGTGCTGCACGCCTCTTTAAAGAGGATAGCTCGGTATGTCGACTTCCCTTCTGGCTAAAGCGTGCGGCGAGCGACACAGCAGTCCGCCGCTGGCGTTAAAAGGCAAATGCTTAACGTCTGTGATGCAGTATGAGTGTCTGAACCTTTGGTAACTATTTTGAATGTACACTGAAGACTCACGAAACGCTGCTCTCTCTAACGGAACTGGGTCTGTCCGCTTGATCACTGCACTAGCCCGTTCGAACATGTCCTGGCGACGTTGGACGGCAGGGTTATGGTGAAGGATGAACTACAAAAGGGTCAATCGTACAAGTAAACTAACTTGACACATTTTAAGGTAGTAGCCAAAGTCTTAAGCTGATCACAGTGACTGCGCATCTACAGTCTTCGCCCGCTTGAACGCTGGGATCGTGGGTTCGAATCCCACTCGAGACATGGATGTCTGTGTGCGTTTATTCTGTGTATAGGTAGAGGCCTTGCGGCTGATCCTCCGTCCAAGGAGTCCTACTGACTGTGTATAAAATTAAGAAACTGAAAAGCAGCCAAGGCCCAACAAAGGGCTGTAGAGCCATAAACAGATAAAATCATAAGGCAAAGTTGTTCCTGTGCGTAATTAATTATGCACTACGCCATGAAGATGTATGAAGGGGTGGAAGTATAGCTCCATCATTCTCGACCCCTACGCTAGGTGGTGGTGATTGGTTACTTTCACTCCCTAGCCACTATACCTCGGGGAAAGAGCCCCCTGTGCACATTAGATAGGAGGCTGGTTGGGCCCCAGAGTCGGCCAAATGTAATTAGAATTATGAAGTCGAAAGGAATGAGATTTTCAGGGCATGTAGCACGCATAGGGAGAAATCAGAATGGATATATTATTTTTGTTGGAAACCCAGAAGAAAAGAGGCCACTAGGAAGACCTAAACATAGGTGGGAGAATAATATTAAAATTGATTGGGTGGTATGGCTTGGATTGATGTGGCTCAGTAAGGATCATTGGAGGGCCCTTGTTGACACGGCAGTGAACCTTCAGGTTCCATAAAATGTTGGGACTTTTTTAGAAGCTGAGCGACTGGAAGCTTCTCGAGAAGGATACAGCTCCATGAAGTTAGTTAATTATTTAGTTATACATTGATTGAGTGATTGAGTGATACAGTGATTGAGGCTAGCTCTTTCTAAGGGACCCAACTGAATAGGTGTTTTCCTTCACCTGAGGACGGAAACAGATCCAGTTTCCGAAACGTCGTGTTTTTATTTGTTATCTTAAAAACCAGGACGATGGATAAAGTCCAAAATCCCAACATATCAGTGTATACATTCTCTGTAGTGTTAAAATATTCTTTGTACATCTGCAACTTTCTAATTATCATTACCTGTTCACTTTATGGAATTTTGGTTTATGTTATATGATAAGTTCTAAATCAGTTGACCTAATCCATCCAGCTGCGCTTTGACCCTTGGGTCGACCTGGCCTCTGACAGAAATGAGTACCAGGAATATTCATGAAGGTAAGGGGCGGTCGGTACGTAAGGCTAACAACCTCACCGCCATCTGTGAGTCGATTATCGACGTCTCTCAACCCTATGGGCCTCCACGTACCGTTACAGGGATAGCTTTCCCCTTTTTAATAAGTTGTAAATAAAATGAAGTGTATGAAGATATCCGTATATCTTTTCACTTGCCGGTGTCACAATTCTTATGACAGCATCCCCAGTCTAATTTTGTTTCTGTCACGCAGACATTCCACGTTTTGAAACTGTGTTGTCTGTCCCCATCCTGAACTTCACGTTATTCCATTTTTGACGCGTCTGTACTGTGGCAGCATTACCTTTATGTTCTTTCAGTTTCTGCTCGACCTGTGCTGAAAATAGAAGCGCTCTCATTCCATGGATTTTTTTTTAATTTTAGCCTACTTTCTTTATTTTGAACGATAAAAGTAGGCCTATGCAATCCAAAATACTACGAGTAGTATTTTATTCAGGAGGAAATTAAGAGGAGATTGAATTCGGGTAATGCTTGCTACCATTCAGTCCAGAACCTTTTGTCTTCTCGTTTGCTTTCTAAAAACGTAAAAATAGAATATAAAAAACTATATTTCTGCCTATGGTTCTGTATGGGTGTGAAACTTGGCCTCTGACATTAAGAGAGGAACATAGACTGACGGTATTTGAGAACAGCGTGCTGAGGAGAATATTTGGACCGAAGAGAGATGAAGTGACAGGAGGTTGGAGAAAACTGCACAGTGAGGAACTTCATAACTCTCCAAGTACAATTAGAATGGTCAAGTCAAGAAAGATGAGATGGGCAGGACATGTAGTACTAATGGGGAGAAGAGGAATGCATATATGCGATGTTGTGGGAAAGCCAGAAGGAAAGAGACCACTAGGTAGACCAAGACGTAGATGGGTGGATAATATTAAAATATATCTAGAGAGATAGAGAAGGGTGGTGTGGACTGGATTGATCAGGCTCAGGATGAGGACCAGTGGAGGACTCTTTTGAACACAGTAATTAACTTTCGGGTACCATAAAATGTTGGAAAATTCTTGAGTAGAAGCACATCTGGCTGCTTCTCAAGAAGTGCTCAGCTCCATGGAGTTAGTAAGGTAGGCTGATGCGATCACCATGCTGTCCGTGTGTCTACGTATCCCCCCTACCAACTTTTGAATGCCTGAATCAATCTTCATGGAACTTACTTATGTATATCATGGCACCTGAATCCATCTCAATAGCATACTTCATAAATCTCTCCCTTGAGTCTGTGTCTCTGCGTGTGTATCCCTTATTGTTGCCAGGCAACGACTCAGCAAGGACGTTGCCGCGGCAACAAATAAACACACAACAATGGAATAATTGTTTGCCGCGTCTTTTTATGTGCGGTCCATGTTGTATTAAAGGCAAGTAGGCGATTGGTTCTTCTCAGAACTTCTTGTTATTTCTATGGGCTCTAGTGTAATCATCCTACACTCCATAATGTAAGCTTTCTGCGATGCTTCTCGGTAAGTTCCAAAGTATTTCCTTCGTGCCATCCCATACCAACAGCAGCGAAATTTATTCACTTTCTCTACACTTTTTTCAACGGGACACCGCGGCAGTTGTTACCCACTTGCGCTTAGCTGTGTGTCGCTCATGCGTAGTGGGGACCGTAGGACTTGCATCTACTCGTACATCGGATTCTCGGTCTTTATTTGTACACATCCATTTTCTCTGTGCACTTTCTCCAAACCAGGGGTTCCCAAACGTATTGGGACCGCGTACCACTTACTGCGTGGATTTTCTTCGGCGGACCACCCGAATATTAGACGAAATATTCTACTACTAAATGGAATTATGCCGACTACAGTTGCCTCGCTGTCTAAGGCACGAAATGTGTTCGCTCGCTTTAACACTGGGATTTTGGGTTCGAACCCCACTCGAGGCATGGATAGCTGTTTGCGTTTTCTGTGTCTGTGTTAGGTAGCGGCCTTGCGATGGCCTGATCCCCCGTCTCAAGGAGTCCTACCGACTGTCTAAGATTAAGAAACTGAAGTAAAACGAGCATTTCACGGATGCCCTGTGCTCCAATTGGAGCAACAGGAATGGAAGAAGAAGAAGAAGAAGAAGAAGAAGAAGAAGAAGAAGAAGAAGAAGAAGAAGAAGAAGAAATGGAATGACAGTGAAATCTGGAAAACAGTTACACCTCCACGACTTTTAAAATGAAAACAGTATAAAAGATTTTTGCCGTGCAAAGCACTTCGTTATCTGTACAAAAAGCCAAGACGTTGGCTTTGAAAATGGAGGCAGACCACGTTGGAATTTTTCCGCGGACCATTAGTTTGGGAAATTTTGCCATAACTATATGTGAAAAAATAAAAATTGATAAAGATCTATAGTGTTACATTATGTCAGCATCACTGTGGCCCGATTCACCGGCCGTATTTTGTCACCCCTGCTGTCATTGAAATGAGAATAATACTTTGTATTGAAAACAGAAATATCTTAACATACGTATCCTAGTAAAAGTTGAAAAGAAGCAAATCTCGCATGGTTGCAAGTTTCCTAGTTCCTGATCCCACATTGCAGAGCGACGGGACCTGTTTATTTTGCGGAGTAAAATTGTCCTACACGTTCTAGAGGTGATTCCCTCAGAGATATAAATATACCTCGTGAGTACTGGCCTAAATTTAAAAGCATCTGGTTTGTGTAATAGGCCGACGTCCGACGCCAATCGCTTCGTTCCGTGTGCTGCTGTAGCCTGTTAGTCCAAGTTAATATCCATCAGCGATGCACAGGGAAAAGAAATACATAAAAACGCTGTGTTTGAAAATCGTCATTCTGCTGTTTGGAAGGAATGGGTCTGGGTACAGAATACAGACGTGGAGGAGGGAGATACTGAAGCAGATGGAAAGAACAGTTATGAATGAGCTTGGAGACGGAATGGTCTGAACAGACATAACCCATGATGACGATGGTGGAACTTCAGAATGAAGAAACATAGATTTGAATGTAATATAAAGCCTAGGGATGTATTTAGAACAGAATGGATTTAACTGGCTTAATATAGTACAGTTGGTATAAACGTGGTGACAGAACTTCGTGTTTGTTCTCACAGGATCCTTGGGCCGGTTGAACTGTTCAACTGCCCTACTGTACTCAGAACTTGAAGATTAATAGTACTTCAGCAGCAGAAAAACTATATTTTGTTATCCTGATGATGAAAGCAGCGGTTTCCTCCGAAACGTTGCTAACCACTTACTAGAGGCATGGAGGATAACTCCTTTCACTCCTTAGGCAACCTGACGTTATCGTTCAGAGATAAGATGTTTCATGCGTCATTAGAACTACTCTCGATATGCCATGTTCGAATCTCTGCCCCGAGACAGAGTATGCCCAGGATCTTTGTGTTTCAGTCAAGGTGTTCAGCTAATACCTTGTACTCTTCTCCAAGTATAAATAGAATGATCAAGTCAAGGAGGATGAGGTCGGCAGGGCATGTAGCACGAATGGGGGAGACGAGGAATGCGTATAGGATATTGGTGGGAAAGCCAGAAGGAAAGAGACCACTGGGAAGACCAAGGCGTAAGTGGGTAGACAATATTAAAATGAATCTTAGATAGATAGGATGGGATGGTATTGATTGGATTGATCTGGCTCAGGATATGGTCCAGTGGAGGGCTCTTGTGAACACGGTAATGAACCTTCGGGTTCCGTAAAATGCTGGGAAATTCTTGGGTAGCTGCAGAATTGGCGGCTCCTCCAGAAAGGCTCAGCTCCATAAGTAAGTTCAGCTAATACCCGGGTAAGATCGCCTGCAACCTCGTCTTTCCCAGTCGTTCATATCATTCTCCTGTGCTTAACTTGAACAGTAGATATAACTAACGAATAAATGAATAAGGGGTAGGCCGAGACCGGCCCTTGCACCGCGGCCTTTGAATATAACTAACTCCATGGAGCTGAGTCCGTCTGGAGAAGCCGCCAGTCGCTCGGCGTCTCAAGAATTTCTCAACATATTATGGTATCCGAAGGTACATTATCGTGTTCAGAAGAGCCTGCCACTGGTCCTACCCTGAGCCAGATGAATCCAGTTCATGCAACCCCTTCTTATTTCTCTATGATAACTGTTAATATTATTGTCCTACCTACCTCTGTGTCTTCCTAGTGACCTCTTTCCAACCAGAACCCTGTATAAATTCCTCCTCCCCACCAACGCATGTTACATACTCTGCCCATCTCATCTTCCTGGACTTGATCACTTTAATTATATTTTTGGGGAGGAGTACAAGTTATGAAGCTTCTCATTTTGTAGTCTCCAACTTCCTGTTATATAATTACTCTTCGGTTCGAAATGTTGCCAAATACGTTCGGTCTACTCGTACTTCATCCCTTAATATCAGAGACCAAGTTTTACGCCCATACAAAACTGCAGGCAGAATTATAATTTTGTGTATTTTGAAGTTGATATAGGGTTTTGTTGGAGAGAAGGTGAATGCATACAGGATATTGGTGGGAAAGCCAGAAGGAAAGAGACCACTAGGAAGACTAAGATGTACGAGTATGTGGGTGTTTAGTATTAAAATTGGGTGTTAGAGAGATAGGATGGAGTGGATTGATCTGGCTCAGGATAGGGACCAGTGGAAGGCTCTTGTAAACACGGTAATGAACCTTCGGTTTCCATAAAATGCTGGGAAGTTCTTGAGTAGCTGTACAACTGGCAGCTTTTCAAGAAGGGCTCAGCTACATGAAGGTAGTTATATAGGGTTTTGAAATAATCGAAGAAACGTAAAGAATACTGTGAATGTTTCCTGCGAGAAGTGTTCATATCATCTAATTTATTTACTTATTTATTTATTTTGCTCCTCCTGTTCCTCTTTCTCCCTCTCTCGTTGTGTATTTCGTTTTTCATTTCTTTTTCTTTTCTGCGTCCCTTCGTTTTTCCTGTCACTTTCTCTTTCCCTCTTTACGACTGCCTTCTCTCGTTTTTCCTCTCTTCGTTATTCTTTCCTCATGTCTCTTCCTGCCTTTGTTTCTTCCTTTCGTTTCAGTTTCTTCGTCTGTTTCTTGTCCCTTGCTTTGTCTCTCTGGCTTTCTCTCATGATGTTACATTCTTTCTTTCGTTTTGTCTGAAGCGGCGCCATGAACAGTAAGTAAAAAGTTCCTGTGCTTAACTAAGCACTACGCCATGAAAACGTATGGGGAAAATATGTATACGTCCATATTGCATACATCTTTTCTATCCTTTGTCCTGTTTGTTTACTGTTTACTTTGTTTACTGTATCGTGGGTTTAGTTGCATGCCATTTCTGCTGAAGGTATTAGAGAGGACTGCAAGACCTTGGCCCTTGACATCATAAACCACGTATATAGTTCATGACGTCTTCATTATACTAGCATACAGGTTCCAAAAAGACAATCACAAAGAAACGGCTGCGCAGATGAAAGGGAAATGAGACATGACGACTGCTCGGGTTCTCTTGTTCGAACTCTTTTCGCCGGTTGCATATTTGTACATCTCTGTGTTTGGTTTTCCGTATTGGTAAAGGTGCCTTGAAGTTGGGAATCTCGTGTGGAGAAAGATTGCTATACATTGGCCATCTGTACTCCTTTCCTGTTCAAGGCCTCCACACGAACAAACTGGCATGAATTACGAATTCTGTGTATGCTATGGTTCTGAAGGAACTCGCTGGTTCCATCTTCAGGATAGCAGGTATGGTTTATCATTCTTCTGTTCTTAAGGATAATGTAATTCCAGTCGCTAAAATTCACTGTTACAAAATAAGTTATTCTGTGAGTAATCGATACTGAAGTTCACTCATTTTCCCGTGGGATAGAATTTAAACTTTTTCTTATTTATTAAGGTGAATATAGTTAGTGTTCCGGTTGACAGTAATGAATTCATCGTTAGAAAGCTGTAAAAACGTGTCTCATTTTGATGTAAATATGTACATATTAAGTAAAGTTTTCCCTGTTGCTTAATTAATAAGCATCACACCACGAAAACATATGAGGGAGTGGAGGTATAGCTCCAGCATTCTTCACCTCTGCACTGAACGGAGCTAAGTGGTCAGCTTTACACCCCAGTCGCTTAAACAGTCCCCAGTACCCATTAAATAAGATGCCGGGCGCCAGAGTCGCTCTGGACGCTGTGGAGAAGGGCCGCTTTCGGGAATTGAACCCCGGACGTTCAGCCCATAGTCCGTCGCTATACTGACTGAGCTATGCAGACTCACGGATGTGTACCTATAGCAATAGTAAATGTGGATTAAATAGTTTTGGGCCATTAAAAACGTTCAGAAGTCTTCAGTAGCATTGTAAATGATTATGAATAGGAAAAGTAAATTGTTTTGTTTAGCTTTTAGAAATTGGGCTTTCTGGCCTATTGCAATTCTGAATTAAGTTACAGGACCACGAATCTTGCAGGCAGTGGTACCACTCGATACCCTGGGGATCGGTTCATCGCTAAACCCCAACTTGCATATGGCAACACAACGCAGAAGAAACGCAGACACACTTCCGTACCCCGAGTGGTATTCAAGCCCACGATTACACCTTTCGAGCGGCTGAAACAGTTCGCTCCTTAAGCCTCTTATCCATTACGACCAACTCAATTTTCTTGCAAACGAAAATTAGTGGAGTACACAAAAGAACATGTAAAAGTAAAGTAAAGCCATTCCTGTACCAGGCCGTGAAGGCTCATAGAGTTGTGAGACGTTGAGGTTCCCACATTATCTAGACAATCGGCTCATAGATGGCGGTAAGTTATTCAGCCTTATGCGCCGGCCGCGCTTTACTCCCCAGGAAAATTATTTAATTAATTCCTGGTACTCATTTCTGTTAGAGGCTGAGTCGACCCCAGGGCCATAGTGCGGCTGGAAGGATTAAGTCAATTGAAAAAGATCCATTGACCTCATCGGGTCTTGAACCCGCGACCTTCCGGCTTGTAGCGTAGTGTCTCAACCAACTACGCTACCGCGTTCCCCCTGCAAAAGATCATGATGAAGTGAAAATGTTTAAAACGTTGGTGAGCAACTGGTCGTGTTCACTGAAACACTTCCAAGTTCGAACGGTTGGCTGACCCCAGTAGAAGCTTCTGGGTGGGTTAACAATTCTGTAGTTAACATTTAACTTGAGATTCCATTGCCATATATTATTAAATCAGTGATAGTCAGATGGGCGGGGCGTGTAGCACGTATTGAAGCCCTCAGAAATGCGTACAATAGTTTGTTCAGTAACACCGAAGGGAAGAGACTATTCGGAAGACACAAGCGTAAATGGAAGGATAGTATTGACCACAGACGAGGTTCTAGATTGGATGATTGGATTCATTGACACCTTATTCACACAACTCGAGACTACAGGTAGCACTATCGCTGATCTACACACCTTACAGTTCACCGTTACTCACGAACTGGAATTCTTAGTCTTCACTAGTCGTATCCTGCAGCAGATTTATAATAGCCTCACTGTCACTTCAAATCACACATGAATCTTCTTTACACAGTCTAATTCATTTCTTGCTATTTTTTCTTTATCACCTTCGATTGCCATTTCCAGAACTCAACCCAATTCTCGACAACTAACTCTGTGCTACTCTGTGCTGTCGAACACTTCTTTATAGCCACTTTGCACGTACCACACAAAAAACACAAACTCTGTTGTTAAGGAAGCGTGTTTACTGATCCGTTGCCTAGCAGTTGACGTGCTATTGTTGCACTCGTTGGCTCCCGCTGGAATATGTTTACCGAATCGTTGCCTAGCGATGGGTGTACACGTCACAATAGTATTAAATTGGAAATTAGCGTGGGGAGAGTGTGGACTGAATTCATTTGTCTGTCACGGATTAGTGGTGGACTGTTTTGAGCATTGTGGTGAACCTTTGTGTTCCTCAAATCAGAAATTTCCTGACCAGCACTCAGCTTCATGTGTCTAGATAGACTGTAATTCAGAGAACAGAATGCCGGTGGCAAACTACCGAAACCCGGCCATGATCATTTACGACGTAAGCTGAAAAGAGTTGAATAGCCTCTACATGCAGCCTCTTTCCTGTCACCCGTCCGTCCCTCTGCAGCTGACATGGCGGTGTCAACATTCACTAGCGTCCTTATCGAAATCGGCACACTTAGATATCACAGCATACAGTAGTGCGATATATATATGGAACCCTCCAGCCACTAGAAAATAGCAGGAAAACGAGAGCTTGTTAACAACCAGTCGTGCATTGACTGCCGTATGTACGAGATAGTAAACATTAGAATACGTAAGACAGCGTTAGCTTTTCGATAAATTTAGTTTTATAACAGTATATGTCTTATTAACACGTCCTCCAGAAGTACAAAGAAAACAAGTGGCTGACGGGAATACTTGGCCTTGTGAAACTGAAGAGAAGTGCACCAATTTTCAAATCACAATGTAGTATGATAGATTAGTTTCGCCTAGGGTAATTGTAATGGCCGTGGAATGGCGTCTACACGTCCCCATGGAAACGGGTAAATGAAAGGCGGGGCTTGTGTTTTCCCTTCACGTGGGAAAGCACATCAAAGGCGGAGTCTAAACGTGGGAGGAGTGGCCATTGCAGTAGAAGCCATCTTGTTTCGTTGACGTCATCAAATTTTTTAGCTGCTCCAGCCGTAACTAATGGATAAGTTGTCCGAATGGTAGTACCATCTTGCGACAGAGGAATGAACTATATGTAACTGTTGTTCCCGGTGTGCATATATCCGATTTGATGTTTGGACAAATTATTTTCGCCACGAGGATATCTGATTGAATGCAATTTAGCGTATCAGTTGCTCTCATTATCAAAGTATTTCGCCATTTTCAGTAATCAAATTAAAAATAATTGGTGCTATCACTTATTAGATGGAGTAGGGTTCCATGTGAACCTGAAGGTGGGTTATCGTTGTCACAAGGACACCACTCGACCTTATCCTGAACCAGTCCAATCAAACCCACACCTTGTTTTAAGATCCATTTTAATATTATTCACCCATCTACGCCAAGGCATCTAACGTCGAATATGTAGTGCTCAAGTTTCGTATGTTGGAAGTTCTCAAATTCTAATATCTCTTGACTGAGACTTTCCGTGGTTTTCGTCAGTTCCTTCAAGTAAATGCTGTGATAGTACCTCCCATTCCTTCCGCGTCATTCCCAGTTCATTAAACCTACCCGCCCTCCTGTTCCACGCTCTGTGGTCTCAGCTGTTGATACAGTCGATAAATAAACAAACTCCCACCGAGGTCTTCAAAATGATCTTCATCCTTCGTAGTGTTAACCTTGTTTTCCATTCAGAAACTGGATTAAAATCTTTCTGAGTTCATGCTTGAATAATGAGAGGCTGAAACTCGCTGTTGAGAGCTTCAGATTTTATCCATTGGCATTAGTTTCACTGCAGTCTGAGTTGTTTAGCTTCTGACGAACAGGAGAGGACTGCGGAGGTTACGGTTTTGTCCTGTTTCAAGAAGGCACACTGTCGCTTGGCAAGAAAACTTCATTATAGATGTCCATTGGTGAAGCAGTCCACGACTTTTCCCTGTCTGTTTTCCAGTTCAATTCTATGCCCCAAGTAACGGTGGCAGTTGATGCACTATTCTATTTTCGTTCCGTTTTAGCCTACTTTACGTCCCTGAGGAAGGAAGGTAAACAAATAAGATCTGTGTGCTGTATGTTTGTGTATGTCTCCATCCATCTCCACTGTTGAGCTAGTTAACTGATTTTCACGGCATTTGTTATGAACATTGTGCCTGTGGAGGTCACCTAACTTCGTACTTTCTAATCTTATATAACCATTAATAACACCATTACGTACTCGCGAACTACTGAGGTGAGAGTAACACTAGCGACACTTAAATCTCTGTAGGAAGAAACTAAAGAAACATATCCAGGAATAGACAAATCTGACCTTCTAAGGAAGGTTATGGCCCAAAAAGGGCTGTTTTGCCACTGATGAAGGTATGTTCATGGTATCAGTGACAAATATTTTGACCTTCACCGGTCTGAACAGGCAATTTTCTTGAAAAAATTCTTTCAGACCTGTTTGTCCGAGAAGTCGTTTTCGTTTTAATAGAGAACTGGCGTAAACGAAACGAAACCAGAATTGAAGGCACAAATACGACTTCGCGTATAACAAGGATTTCCAAGCAAAACTCGTAAAGCCTAATTGCCTACTGTATGCATTTATATTATTTTTCTGAAAAATCCAATACATAACTAGGCCCTACATTTGTAATGTGTTGAATATACTTAAAGGTATGGCACGTCGTCATGTTTTTCAGTCGCTGACATCCTAACCACGTTTCACTTGCCCAGCTCCAGTGATTCACTGGTTATCACCATCAGCTGAAACGTAAACAAAATGTTCTTACTGTCTCCATGTTGCTATTTTAAACCTTACCAAAAGTTTCATATCTTTTTAACATTAATTCTAATATATCGCTTCAGAATTCTGAATTAGCGTGGTTGTCTACTCCATCTTCCTAGCCCAGTTTAGACCTTCCTCTTTTCCTTCTGCATTCTGGTTTGGCATTTAGAGTTCTTTTGGGGGATCGTTGCTGGTCCATTCGAACAGCATGACCAGCCCATTTCATTTGTCATATGGACTCAAAAAACTTTCCTCTCAAATATAACGAGAGCTTGTCGTCAGGTGCGGGTAATATTCGTCGTTCAGATTCGTGTGTTAGGAGTGGCCAAATTAGCGTCCTGTATAATATGATTTTCCTTTTCCATGAAAGTAGACGTAATTTTAATTGGTTCTGCAATCCATGAAAGCATTTGTTATCTATCAAAATCCATTTCTTAATTCCATGGTTAATGTCTTTATTGCAAGTGTAGATGTGTATAATCATGAACATGTGTGCATTTTAAGTAGACCGCTTAACATTTTCACAAGCTTTTAACGTATTGTGAAGGGTGACCGTTAAGTTCCAATCTCTTGTAATTTGTGTCTGTTTCACTGGGTCTTACCTCATTGGAATGCTCAGTTTTGAGCTTAACTAGAAAACTAAAATTTTCCCTCTTCGATGTTTAAATGACAGTAAACAATATGAAAGATATGATTAATTATTTTCTTATATTTTCTTTGACTTTGTTTTTCAGACGTGTGTGTAGCTGACCAGTTGTTTTAAAGGTAAATCTATCCCTGTAACAGGCCGTGGAGGCGCATAGGGTTCTGAGATGTCGATGCTCCTACATTTTCTAGAGAGTTGGCTCACCGATGGTGGTGAGATTGTCAGCCTTCCCCAGGAAGATACCTGGTACTCATCTCTATTAGAGGCTGAATCCACCCCAGGGCCATAGTGCTGGTGGAAGTATTAGGTCAATTGAAAAATCCAATGACCTCATCGGGAATCGAACCCGCGACCTTCCGGCTTAGTGACTGAACCAACAACGCCTCCATGCCAAGTTACCCCTCGGGGTGGTTATACTCATTTAAGAACCAACGGTCTCTAGCGAAAAGTAATTATTGTAATGAAACTCGATATGTTACTTAGGCCTGTAACCTGTTATATAACAATGACCACCCTGATTTGTAGCGACAGGCATGTTACGAAAGCGGTATTCTTCTTGCGTACTCAATGCCCTTGGAAGCTAGAAACAAGGTATATTCTTTGAATTGTCTCTATAAATTATGATGTAACTTTTAACTTTGAACTTGACGGCTCAAATGAGAAATGAAACGTTACGTAAGACTTTTATTTTATTTGAGTTAGAGAATGGTGACATTGTTGCGGAACGTTTTACATTTTATGCGTTAGAAACGATTACATGTGACATCGTGAATCTTTTCATCAGGTAGCAGCAGTCTTTGTGGACGGAGATCGTCCATATTATCACAAGATAACGCAGAAAAGGGAAACGATATAGAGAGAGTGCCGCCTACTCGTTGCTGACCCGCGATAGCAGAGTCCTTGAGAATTCGGTAGACGCCCAACTGGTCTAGACATTCCCCGGCTCTTATGGAACAGGAAAGTCTATTACAGTGTTATGAAGAACCCTCCACTAGTCCCAACCCAAAGTCAGATGATTCTAGTCCATGCCCTCATTTTCTGTTTTGTGTGTGTTTTTGATTCGTTGCGCTGACTACGCGACACCCTCCGTCTGCTAAAGTTGGCACTAACTTCGCCGACAAGCGGCGGTCGCTCGGTCGGTATAGTTCGCTTGCGGACTAAAACCACGGAGTTTTTTTTATTTATTTTACGACTTTGCATCTCCGACTGGATAGCGCAGTCGGTATAGCGGCTGGCTACGGGCTGGACGACCGAGGGATCCGAGTTCGAGTCCCGAGAGGGTCAAGAATTTTCTTTTCTCCACGTAGTCCAGACCGGCTCTGGGGCCCACCTAGCCTCCTATCCAGTGGGTACCGGAGTGAAGCTGACCACTCACTTCCAACTAGTGCCGAGGTTAAGAAAATATGGATCTATACATCTACTCCCCATGTGCCTTCATGGCGTAGTGCTTAATTAGTTCAGCACAGGGACAAGTTTGCCCTTTTTACCTTACCTCTGTATCTCCGGCTGTGTGGCACTGACTAGTATGATGATTGATGAAATGGAAAGGATTCCAAAGAATGCGACCATCGAGGTACTATCCCGCCATATGCCTGAAGGGACTGAGGAAATGCATGAACAGATTCACTCATGCTATGCCTGTATCCCGGTCAAGTTTTGAACCGAACGGTTCCCGAATGCAAATCCAGAGTGCTGCCGCTACACCAACCAGCTCGGTCGATTTACATATAATCATTCCATCTACGTTAAGGTACTTCAAATCGTGTGTATCCATCAGGGTTCCCCCGAAATCCCTGAAATTCCCTGAATGTTAGGCTGAACTGACTACTTGACATTAAATAACTGGGAACGGAAAGACCAGGCATGGGTCTGTGATGCCTTACATCTGTGTCAGTAAATTCGAGCTGGGGAGGCGAAGACAACTGAAAGTTTCGTGACTTGTCCGTGTTTAGTGCCGTAGTCACGTTCGCCTCTGCAGGTCACGAGAACTGAACATTATATGACGCGTGCATAGCCCTGTTATCTTAGGGACTTGACGTTCCGTCTACAGAGAGGGCTAGTATGAGCGAAATGTGAGGCGGCAGGCCTACACATCACGCAAACTCCGTCTCACGTAAGGTTATGTATCCTGTGTCACACACAGTTCAAATGATTTAATAATAACTTTTCTTTCCAACTTTAGTATTTGCCCGAATATTGCTCATCATTCTAACAGAGAACAAATTTATTGTTTGACAAGTATGAACACAAATTGGAAGGAAATAGACATTTTTATCAAAGAATCATATGCCATGTGATATCGTATAGCGGCTACATGATTCATAGGCTCTCAGCTATACTTCTTTTCTTCGTAAACGGTCTGATCCAGTCAGGTTTTCTCACTAGATCCCATCCGTGCTACAAGTCCCTCCTATCTCATCCATGGTTTTATCATAGTATCAATGTAATGACTCATCAAATTAAAGAATCATGTAAACCGGTTCGCTAGTAAACGGCCAAAATGCGGTTGATCTAGGCTCTCGCAAGCGTGCAGGAACAGCTTCGTTGTTTACATAGCATTTCATGATACAGTTTGCTTCCGATATCGTTGTGCTGCTGTTAATTGCTGTTCTGCTGCGTCCTTGACTCATCACGAGCCGTTTTCCAGTTGATATTTTTCTGTCATTCTCTTCGTAATGAATGCCGTTCCCTTAGTCTTCGGCTCTTTTGCTTTTCCCTTTCTTTTTCTGACGTCTGCTTGTAGTCGTGGAGACGGAATGAAATACCGGTTTGTCAAAAGACAAATTATTTTCCTATAACCTATCTGAAGCAAACATGCGGCTTGCTAGTATTTCTCAGACGTATGGTAAACAAATAAAGTTGTGCTTTAGTATTGATCTGTTGAATGGAATTCTCTTGTGCACGGACTTCATGTAGGTGTTACACGTAATGAATTCATGACCTATTTTTGCAGACTCTTGTGCGTTAACAAATGGAGGTAAGTAATGATACCAATAATTAGCAACGTAGGTGTGTAGCATAGTTAGTTGAGACACTATGCTACAAGCCGGAAGGTCGCGGGTTCGAGTCCCGATGCGGTGAATTATTTTCAGTTGACCTGATCCTTCCAGCCGCACTATGGCCCTGGGGTCGACTCACCCTGAAAGAGAAATGAGTACAAGAAATCTTCCTTGAGGGTAAAGAGCGGCCGGCGGGTAAGGCTGACAGCCTCACCGTCATCTGTGAGCCGAATATCTAGAAAATGTTGGAGTCTCGACGTCTCACAATCCTATGGGCCTCCATGGCCTGTTATAGGGACAGCTTTACCTTTTTAGGTGTAACTGTTCAAGTCACTGCCTCAGTAAATTGTCTCGTTTTACACTCATTATACATCAGCAAATAGAAGCAGCTCAGTCAGAGGATGGAGGTGAATGCTGAGCTGCACGCTCCTGTCGCTTTATCCTCAACAGAGCCCCCTGTACCCACTGGATAGGAGACTTGGTGGTCCCCAGAGCCGGTTTGGACACTGTGGAGAAAAGAAAAGTCTTAACCCTACCGGGCATTCTTGCTCATCCTCTTGTACTTTCTATTTACGTGTATCATCCTACAGTAGCCCTTTATTTCCAGAATGCCCGTCACGTCGTTCCTTCTACGGTATCCAAGGGCGTCTCCCGTCTTTAAGAAAGATGTGCTTATTATCAGTCCCGATACATGTTTATTCCACTCATTCCTTTGTTTCTTTGCCCAGTATTACACACGTCAAATTCCGCTCTGACTTCTCGCACGGTTATCCCAGTTCCTCTGTCTTTCTCAAGTTATTAATTTCCGTCGCTTCTAAAAATTGCCTTTTTGTTGAAGTGCCTGCATTTGCGCCTGCTGCTTACGTCAGCACCCGTCTGTTGACACGTTTATAGGTCCATACTTTTGGGTCTGTACCTAAATGCTTGTAGAGCCGGAATAGCGTAATCGGTATAGAGACTGGCTATGGGCTGTCTTACTCAGTTTGTCTTTTGCACGTAAATTGTGTGTAGGCTATTCGAAACTTTTCCAGTAGCCCCAAGAACTCTCGGTGTACATGTTTAGATGCGCGTGGGCGTTGTATGAGATGCGCAGTGTCTCGTGCTTATGCATCTCTTCATGCCGGTCATACACAGCAAAGTAAAGAAAATAATCAATGTTTGTTGAATATGCAGTTCGCTTGTGTATTAGAGCTGTTATCGATATGTTCGCAAAATATATTTCAGTGGCAGTACATAATTATACACTGTGCAACTGGAAGCCAATCCAACATCAGTTCAAATGTACATACCTAATCACCAGATTTTGCAATGATTAAGCAGTCATGTTAATTTAGGCGCCTGTTATATTGACTGAATGCTGGATTTCCCGCAGAATCGATCATCTTGGCTGCTTACTATTTTCAGAAAAAGAAAAACAAATTAAACCTCACTCAGCTTAAATTTTGTGGTGAAATTTCCGCCACTAACTCCATGGAGCAGACGCCTTCTTCAGAAGCTGATAATAGATCAGCTGCTGAAGAAATTTTCTGCCTTTTATAGAACTCTTTTGGTTCATTACAGTATTGACAAGAACCCGCCATTGGTCCCCATCCTGAGCCACCTGAATCCAGACCACAGCCTCAGCCCCAGTTTCATAAATATTGATCATGACATTATCCTTCCAATTACGCACACGTCCCCCAGATGGCTTCTTTCCTTCAGAATTTTCTAACAGAACTTTATATCAATTTCTGGGAACTTACACCGCATCAGATTTAATTGCTTAACTTCCATGAGTCAGTTCTCTTGAATTAAGGAATGGCATTCCTTTTACTTTTGATGTAATTGTAGGGATATGACTCGGTCGTCATAGTCTCGTCTGTAATAACAGGTACACGACGTGAAGGTTAGGTTCATATTAAGGTACGAAAGGTTTCATATTTTGTATCTGCTCCCATAAACTTCACTCCGTATTATCTTTATAATTTGTCTCTATTCCGGGACTTAACTCTCGGTTAATAGAGCCTGAAGCTTCGGGCCAGTTCCATCCAGCTCCCATCCTTACAACCCACTTCCTTAAGATCCATTTTAACGTAATCCTTCCCTCTCCTCAGAATTTTGTGCACATTCCTTGTTTCCCCAATTGTTTCCACCTGTCTAGGTCATCGTAGGCTGCTAGATCTTCAGTCATCAGTGGCTGGGCCCTGGCCATTTTTACACAGTCGGTAGGACTGTCGCAAGGCCGCTACCTACACACAGAGCAACACAAACACAATAAACGCACACATACATCAGTACCTTAAGTGGGATTGGATCCCAACGTTCGAGCTAGCGAAGACAGTTCATGCCATATAGCGCGCTGCCACTGTGATCGGCCCAAGATGTATCTACATAATATTAAATGCCCTGTATAAATCATAATTCTGCCAAGTTTCAACTCATACATTTACTCCTCATTCTTATCCGTCTGGTTGTACTAGCTCTTCGGAAGTGGTAGGATGAGTAGGGATATGTAGCGTAGGGCTGCTAGATCAGAATATACATGGAGGATCTAATGAAAAGGAAAATGTCGGAATAGCCAGGGTCCTGACTGAAACGGCAGATCTTCCAGCTTGCATTCGGTAGGTGCCCAGTTCGAATGCCGACTGATACGCCGACTTTCGTAAGAATTTTAGTGTTTTTTTTAGTCCAGGGAAATGCCGGAGAAGTACCTCAAATTAGGCCACTATCTCCCCCATTCTTATCCCCCCCTATTTTCCATGGTACTACAGCCCCAGTGGGCCTAGGCCTACCTCCATGAACTTTTCCGTTCACTTCGGTTTTTCTAGATCTTACACATTCGGTAGGACTCCTTGGGCGGGTGATCAGCTCGTCGCAAGGCCTCTACCTGTACACAAACACAGAAAAACGCGCACACACAAACTAAACATCCATGCCCTGAGTGGGATTCGAACCCACGATCCCGGTTTCCAAGCGAGCGAAGACAGTACATGCCTTAGACCGCTCGGCTACCGTGACCGGCTTCTTATCCCTTACAATTCATTATTCAGTAGACATTGTCATTGTACCATTCAGTGCTGTAGGTCCTTGTAGTCTGAGCTACGTACAGGGTTGTTAAATAAACCATAAATATTAATATATAATAATAGCAGTAATGACAGAGATATGAACCTGAGACCTCACGAATATAAATCAGTACTGCCTGCCACAACTCCGCTATGTTCGGTCTACACACGTGTATCGCTCTGCACCTCCCACAGTTCACTCTTTTATCATCGATTGCACAGTCGCCCAGAGTGGGTTGAGGAACTCGGCGTTCCTCGACGCCGGCTAGGTCATCGCCCTAGCGACCTCTGCCTGTCGTGTTTTGTACGACTGCTCCTGTGTGTATTCACCGCGGGCTGAGTAAGTGTAACGAATAGCTAAACATGTTACACCGGTAATTCGTACAGTATGTGCCAGCCTGTCTTTGATGATGTGGTGCACGGTCTCCAATTAGGAGCGGAACATGGCAGCACAACATTTTCATGCGCCAGACCCTATAGGGCTACTTTATTTCACGGAAACGTAACCAGTGAATGCATACTATTAACAAGTTATGAACGACAAACTTTGTAACTATCGAACTTCTTTGTTGTTTTAGAAGCTGTGAAGTGGACTGAGCTGGCTTGATTTGCGTTCCGAGCCTTTGATGACGGTGATAAACCTTCCTGTTCCATAGCAGCAGGGCTTTTCTTTACTACCTGAATAACTTATAAAGTGCTTAACGAATATCTTGCATCATGGCGTCAGTCATTATGAACCGCCTTGTGGCTTTCTGGTTACTGAGCCACTTGCCGCGAGGAAGGGAGCACTGTCCTGCTCTCCAAGAGACTGTCATCATACAGATTTTAGAAATTCCGTAATTTGTAGTTACTCTTCGCCAAATAATAATACAGAAGGTAATAAGCGGGGCATGTACGTAATTTGAAATTGAAAATCCTGAAGGAAAGGGTCCTCTTGAGAGACCTAGGCATAGATGGGGAAATAATACTAAAATGGATGTATATAAGTTAGATTTGAGAAGGTGTCTGAAATTATTTGACTCCGGGAAAGGGACCAGTGGCACACTTTTCCGAACACGATCATGGATTTTCGGGTTTCGCGAAATGAGCGCAATTACTTGAGTAGAAGGACTCCACCCTTTGCAATTGGTCACTGCGCGGCAGTGTTGCAAGATTTCCATATCGTCTCTCTAATCTTTCTTTTCGCTTGTAAGAAAAATAGGTAAAGGTAAATTTGCCCCTGTGCTAAACTGATTAAGCACTACACGATGAAGACGTATGGGGGAGTGGATGTATAGATCCACAGGGGAATACAGAAACCATTCTCTCTATATATCTATCTATCTAGTATTTAAAATGGACGAATCATACTGAACGACAATATTTAAACACCAACATGTAACCCAAAATACATAAGCCTCAATATATACACGTATATATAAGTACAATTATATTTTAATGTAAGTTGTTGTTAATAAAATCATTTACCGGGGGGGGAATCTCTTTGTCTATGTGTCTGTCTTTCCGTCCGTCAGTCTGTCTATCTACCTACCTATCTGCATACACAGGACATCACAGACACAGATTAAACGCACACACAGGCATCCATGCCTCAAGTGGGATTCGAACCCATGATCCCAATGTTTAAGCGGGCGAAGACAGTTCATGCCTTAGACCATGCGTCCACTGTAATCGGCACAGAAACCTTTATATGTGATAATATCGGGGCTTCGGAAAATGTGGTATAATTAATAATAATGGCAATAATTATTTGGATATATTTGAGTAGCTGAGCGACTGGGGACTTCTCAAGAAGGACTCAGCTCCATGGAGTTTCTTAGTTATAACAACAACAACATTCAATTTATCTTTGTCTTAGCTTCGTGTACTGGGCTTTGATTTCTCTGGTTTCTCTTCGGAACAACAGTTCACGTTGCAGGAAATGGTTCTACGCGTTGCATGTGTTGAGGAAACCAGCAAAACTCACGTGAATGCTGACTTTGTAACAATGATTATTTGGGAATTAACGTTCCTTCGTTCAAGTACGAGTAGTTATGTGGCTCAATGATAATACACTGTAATTGTACACCCCTTGTTTTGCGTTTGCATTTGCCTTGAAGAACGTCGTTGAACCACTTCTGCAACGATTCGATGTAGTTGTGACGATAACCTTGGGGAGGGCATAGGCCGTTCTGCCTCTGTCTCACGTACGTCTGTGTTCCGAAACTGTTCTTCGTACTGTCGGAACCCAAAATTGAAAACGCCATTTATCAAAGGACGCATTTTGTACGGTGCACAAAGGAAAACAAGAATAGACAGGTGTGCTCAATACCTCCATTGACCTTGCTGTTCGCTTATTGCTGTTTGAAACTTGTGGCAAAACGTTTAAAATTTTCTTGTGAATATTATTATTAAAGGCTCAATGCCATTTTTTTTATCCTGTATAGTATACATCACTGAAACAGGTTGAAATCCCTTATTGTAATGAACTTCTTTATTTGCTTTTTTTGGGTCGCTACATCACGTCTTAACTCATACTGCGTGATGTTTATGTTGAATGGAAATCGTATTATGTACTGAATAACATTAACATTCTTCGTCATTTTTATAAGGCTCCCTTAAATTTCCAAAATCAGTTCTATTTAAATAAGTAAGTATAGACATATGGCCTATTTTCTGTGATAAAAGGAAAAACGAACAAACGAACATCAGAAGTTCTGTTATGTTGCATATTAAAATGTATTGCAAAGCTATTTATGCTACATAAATTTGAAGGCTTATGTCTACTCACAAAAAAAAAACAAAAAACAAATTCTGTGGCCTGTAGTCCGCAAGCGAACTATACCGACCAAGCGACCGCCGCATGTCGGCGAAGTTCGTGCCAACATTAGCAGATCCCACAACCGATAATATCGGGTTTCTAGACCAGAGCCGCTACTTTTCCATTCAAATAGCTTCTCAATTATCCTCACGAGGCTGAGTGGACCCAGTTGCAGACCCACTACTTCTCATAAAATTTGGTAGCGCCGGGTATCGAATCCGGGACCTCTGTATTTGTAGGCGGGAACTCTGACCACTAGACCACAGAGGTGGGTCTTATGTTTACTCATTACGGACTAAATGAAATCCGCTTTGCTACTTCTTGCATAGACTACCAACGCCAGATTTCAGCAAAATACATACAGAATTCTTGGAAAGGAAGGTTTTTTCCCCCATTGTGTTTTATTCTCAAAGAGAAAATTTTGTCGTCGTTTGATCGTAGTTCCGTTTTCGCCTTGATAATGGTAATATGAAGTTAATCATTACAGAACCGACTCTAGGAGTAAGACGGCTGGCTCTTGCTCTCCTGTGGCACTTGAGCTAAGACCCACCTGTTTGGAATCACAAGGCTGAGAAAGATTAAAATGAGCTGTGAATGGTTGGTCGCACATAACCACATGACGAAACGAAAGAAATTAACGTTAGCGGTAAATCCGTTGATCTTTATTCCTATTTTTATTTAAAATTAATTTTCTGGGTCGTAAATTTGTGTGTACTGAAGATATAAGGGTTCGGAAGAAAGAACTGTTGGGTGTGCTTGTCCATCTCTTAGTACGTAGAATTACGGACCTCAGTGTTGTAGACAATAATTGGCCAGTCTTCGGAGCGAATAACTTGCTGTTGGAGGCCAGTTTTCCTGTTACTTTATAACTCCTCTTCGGTAATACCAACATGACGGCAGTTCGAATTTTTATAGATTTGCAATGTTGTAGCGATATTCAGTCCAGTGTCTGGTTAAGTGACCGTACTTATAAAAGTGAACAGCTTTTATTAAGGTTTCGCTTCAAGTATAAATAAGAATACATCACTTATGTAACTCATTCCAGTTAAATGACCATAACAGATTAATTGCTGGAATATAACCTTCAAATTAAGTGGAGTGTTATGGCATGACATTAGCACCTTCAAAATTCAAACCTTTAGAATCTTAAAATGGAGAGCTTGAAGCAGAAGTGATTTTAATAATAATGCTACATTTATGCAGGATTTGAGGTTCTCACATAGGTGATTATGGATATTTTTATCTTCTAGGATATAAAGGTGTATAGGCCATTTAAAATCAACCGACGTTTCGGTGGAACAGGTTATCTTCATCTTCAGGGTCGAAGAATAAACCGAGTGATTTTTATCTTCTAGGATATAAAGGTGTATAGGCCATTTAAAATCAACCGACGTTTCGGTGGAACAGGTTATCTTCATCTTCAGGGTCGAAGAATAAACCAAGTGAGAAACCAGCATGAAGCTAACAACCAGAATTCTACTTACTGCTTGCTTCATGCTGGTTTCTTGTTTGGCTTCTTCTTCGATTCTGAAGATGAAGGCAGTTTGTTCTTCCGAAACGTGGGTTGATTTTCAGCGGACTGCACGTCTTTATATTCCAGCAGCTAGAACTCTTCATGCTATTTTCAGTCTGGATTTAGTGTTTCCAGTTTCTCGTCGCTTCAGACATGCAATTGAAAGTTATGGTTCATTCCATTCGTCGGACTGTTCGTTTGCAGGTTATGATCTGTGCGAATAATGTAAGTAGACCTGCGCTGATCACAGCGGCCGCACGGTCTCAGGCATGAATAGTCTTCGCCCGCTCAAACACTGAGATCGTGGTTTCGAATCCTACTTGAGTCATGGATGTCTATGTGCGTTTATTATATATTTGTGCTGTCCTGTGTGCAGGTAGCGGCCTTGCGACGGGCTGATCCCCCGTCCAAGGAGTCCTGCCATATGTGTAAAAGATCAAGAAATGAAAAAGCGGCCAAGTTCCAACATAGGACTGTAGAGCCATAGATAGATGGATAAGTACAAATAGATCCACGCTCAGCAGTAAACGAGGTGCTAATGAGCTGAAATTTGCTTCAGGTGCTAGTGGAATATGACGGTGTTGAGTGGCATAGACGAGAGTGGATCAGCATTTACAAGGACAGCCTCTTTCACCTGTTTCTGGTGGAACACAGTCTGGTGTGGACTGATCGTCTGGACCCGTTGTCCCCTAACAGTGGCGCCACCGTCCTCTGGCCCGCTTTGGTAAGTACCATGCCCAAATATTATACTGACACATTCAACTCCAGAAAACATACGTTTATATACGTTAATTATATTAATGCCATCCGTGTACGTGAATACTGGAGATGTATGTATGCATAAAGACCGCCTCTGTGGTCTAGTGGTCAGAGTTCCTGGCTACAGATCCAGAGGTCCCGGGTTCGATTTCCGATATCAGATTTTCCAAGAAATAGTGGGTCTGGAACGGGGTCCACTGAGCCTCGTGAGGATAATTGAGGAGCTATTTCGAGGAAATAGCGGTTCTAACGGCCGTGGGGATTCGTTTCGCTGACCACGCGACATCCTCTATCCGCAAAAGTTGGCACTATTCAGTTATTCAGTATAGAGGGGGTGGGTTTCCCCATGCACCGCGACTAATAGTCTATTGTACGTCCCCCTTTAATTTCTACTGTCGCCATACCCTACCGATACTGGTGCCCGCTATCTCCCCTTTCTGCCAGCGAGGTCGGCCCTCTACTGGCAGTGGTACCCGATAATTCTCCCCTTTCTGCCAGCGAGGTCGGCCCTCTACTGGCATTGGTACCCGTTAACTTCCCCATCTACCGGAGGCATTGGAAACTACTTGGGCGGGAAACATTTTGCCTAATTTTGCTCAGAGGTCTCCTAGAGACATGAGGATCTTTTACGTGCCGTAAATCTACGACACGGGACCCACAGCTTAAAGTCCCTCCCGGAGGACTTGTTCTCTGAATTTTTCCGCCCTTAAAATTTCCACGACCTCTGCCGGGTTTGAACCCGCGTACCTTGAGTCACGAGGTGGGAACGTTACCCTTAGACTACGGAGGCCGCAAAGATGGCACTAACTTCACCGACAAGCGGCGGTCGCTCGGTCGGTATAGTTCGCTTGCGGACTGCAGGCCACGGAGTTTTTTAGTTTTAGTTTATATATGCATAAATCTTATCTTTATCAATTTAATTCAGTTTGTTGAGTAGACTTTTGAAGTTATTGTGAGTATGGCACTGAATACACTTGCTGATCACATGAGAAGGCACCGCACTAGCTCAGACAGTATAGGGACTAGGCTACAGACTGAACGACGGGGGGAATCGGGTTCCTGCTTCCCGATCGGCTCTGTCGTCCACCCAGCTTTCTATTAAGTGAATACCTGGGACTCGTTCCCCGTGAGTAAAGCAGCCGACGCGTGAAAATGACCACACCATCTCGTGTCAAAGTTAAGAATGCATGGAGTTATACTTCACTTCCCCACACGTCTTCATAGCGTGGTTCTTTATTAAGCGCAGTGACAAGTTTACAATTACCATTACTCTTTTCATGGGACGGTATCTGTGAAAACCGTGATAATGTTTGGTAGTACCAAATAAACGATAGGCCGCGCCATAGCTCAAAGCGGTTAGTCGCTGGCTTCCAACCGCGGCGGCCCGGGTTCGAGCCCGTGTCTGGTCAAGTGGGATTTGTGGTGGAAAAAGTGGCGCTGGGGCGGATTTTCTCCGAGTACTTCGGTTTCCCCTGTCAATCTTCATTCCACCAAGTTCTCCATCGTCATATCACCCGGGGCAGGCTACCATAGGCCAATCAGTGGCCGCCGTGCCGAGTGAACTCAGTTGGACTCTACTCCCCACTAAGCGAAATAAACGATAGCATACCTGTAAGATGGTTCGGTTTGAAATGTTATTTCAGTGCTCACAGGCCCTCCTGATCGGGTTTTCTCTCATTCTTCATTTGTCAAAGCACAAACAGATTTTAAGATGGTTCAGTGTTCGAGCCTTGGAACCCTATGAATAAAATTTTATGTATGTCATGGGTATCATAAAGTGCACGCATGCGCACCCACCGCTTCTTTCTTTATTCCTCCATTCGTTTCTATATTTATTTCTTTAATTCATTTTCCATTTCTTCCTATACTGAATCGGAAGCCGGGATAGCGTAGTCGGTATAGCGACTGGCTACGGGCTGGACGACTGAGGGGTCGGTGTTCAAGTCCTAGTATGGTCAAGAATTTTCTCTTCTCCACGTCGTCCAGACCGGCTTTGGGGTCCACATTACCTCCTGTCCAATGGTTACAGGGATATTTTCCAGTTGTATAGCGGCCGGGGCATGAAGCTGACCACTCACCTCCAGCTAGTGCCAAGGTCAAAGAAAATATGGATCTATACGTCCACTTCGTCATACGCCTTCATGGCATAATGTTTAATTAGTTAAGCACAGGGCAGCTTTACCTTTACCTTACCTACATTGAATCTGATTGAACCTGTGCGCCCTCCATTGAGAGTTCGGTTCACACAACCATTTAGCACCGGGTGAAGCGCCCGTATCTTTGTACCATCCCTGAATTAGAGTTGAATATCAGATAAAAAAGAAATTAAACCAGTAAATGCCGTACCATAGTGTTCGTCCGTTTGTCTCGAACAAATCACCTGTATATTCGGTCGCTTTGAGCTCCAACCCGCTTTTCGGGAGTACCAACCGGGGCAGACAGATTCTAAACCAATTAAACGATAATCCTCTGCAGAATATGAAATTCAGTGCAGTTCCTATATACGGCCATAAGGGGTGCTATAGGGCGAGCCTCTAATTCCGGATAGAATTGTGGTCTGGAATGGCCTAATCGTGTCTGAGATGACTCTCAGCAGACCGTTACTGTTAAACAGAGTTTCCAGATGCACTTCTTGGATTTGTCATATCTCAGTTCTCTTGATGTTTGCTTGCGTGTATGAATCTATACACAGGACCACTTAACATTGAGCCTGTAGTTACTGCTGCATTGTTTAGAAATGTAAATGAGTTTTCTTTATATTTCGTTAGATGTGCACCGTATTGCAAGTCACTATACTTCATCATCCACGAACAGAAGGGCGTTGTGATCTCTTATTTCTGGTACTATAAGCACGTCATGTAATTGCTACTTTGTAGATTACCTTCGATAAGAAATATTGAACGATGTAATGTTTGCGTATTTTCACAAAAATCTGCTATTTTTGTAACGGAAACGGAATGTAGGCCCTAAACATTATGCTTTAAATCAAAACTGTCATTATTTTGCACATACACACACAGGTTTCTGTTTTCATCTTGTCTGGTGCTCCTTTCCCTGGAAGTAAGAAAGGAGGAAATCTTCGCTAATCTGGGTAGAATTTTTGTTCTGTAATGACCTGCTATAGGCCTCATTAGCTTTGTATTAAATAGCTATGTGTTGCTTGCAGTCGTTCTCGCCGCTGGTGGCTGCGGTGGACATGGCGACGAACCAGCAGCCCCTGGAGTTCCTACTGGACCGGGAGCTTGCATTCCGGGATTATTCCCGCCTGCAACCCTTCCAGGTGAGTACTCTGTTAAATGTGTTAGATGGCACAAGGATATATATTTTTGTGTTTGTATAGAGGAAACAAGAAACATTTTTGGTTATAAGTGAGCCCTGAAGATGGAAACAGCACGTTTCACCGAAAGGGTGGTTTCCGCCCACAAAATTACGCGGTATCAGCTCGAAAGAGGACAGTTTCTAATATTATGTAAGTAGTTTCAGTAATGGGTTATTATGATCAGGGTAATAAATTTTCTGGTTTGATAAGACAGGGAATATTTTACGGCATAAATGTCTGCTTTCCAAGAAAAAAGTATCATGGGATTGCTTAGTAGGACAGTAAGTCGATATAGTTAGTATTATTTGCATTGGATAGAATTTCTGACATAAGATTTTCATATGAAATTAGATAAAGTATAGTCGCGTCTTTTTTATTTATTACAGGCTTCATATTGGATTCCAGCTAACGATTATTATTATAATTAGAATTATTAGATGGGGTGGGTTTCCCCATGCACTTAGACCAGTTATTGGTCCATTGTGCGTCCCCCTTTAATTTCTACTGTCGCCATACCCTACCGGTACTGGTGCGTGCTATCAGCCCCGTTCAGCCAACGAGGTCGGCCGTCGGTACCTGATATTTCCACCATCTACCAGAGGCATTGGAAATTACTTGGGTGGGAAATTGTTGCCTAATTTTGCTCAGAGGTCTCGTAGAGGCATGAGGATCTTTTACGTGCCGTAAATCTACGACACGGGACCCACGGCATAAAGTCCCTCCCGGAGGACTTGTTCTCTGAATTTTTCCGCCCTTAAAAATTCCACGACCTCCGCCGGGTTTGAACCCGCGTACCTTGAGTCATGAGGTGGGAACGTTACCCCTAGACTTTCAGCTAACGATAATCCTAGACCTAGATATTCTTTTTATTATTCCTAATAATTCTGGAGTATCACAAAATAAAGTATTGTAATAGTTCTTAAGTTATCGTCTCCATTCTCACTACGGCCATGGCCTTGTGCCGCCATGCAATTCCATGGAGCAGAATCCCTCCTGAGAAGCTAATAGTTACTCATCAAATCAAGAAGTTCTTTGCCTATGTGGACCCCGAAGTCTCATTACCTTGACTATAAAAGCCCGACATTGGTCACTGTCCAGAGCCTGGTTAATGTAGTCCGCATCCTCACGCTTGATGTTATTCTGCCATATACTCCTAGATCTATGTAGTTAGCTCTTCGCCATCGACTCGGATCTTTTGGGGGGGAGGGATATTTCACATCTCATGCACGCTACATTCCTCTCCTTTGACTTGATCGCCCCTGTGATATTTGGTGAGGAGTAAAACTAGGGAATCTACTGATCTTATACCACCTTCATCCAGAAACAATGCAGAATTAAACACACGAGAGACGCCTCCTTAGCTTTCGTTATCAGTTAAAACAGACTTTAGTAAAAAGGTAGTGTCGTGTTACAGAAATTAACATGATATGAATTGATTATAGGCACTTGACTAATGTTACGTTTGTAGACGTTTTGAAGAGCATTATCTTCTATGATGTAATATCGTGTAGTCTCGTATAGGTTCATCACCATTTCGGAGGAGCGTAAGTTATCCCTTACCGAACTACGTGGCGTTACATACCAGAAGATAATACTGTGAGAACCTCAGATTCAGCGTAGTACGGATTGCTTTGTTCGTTTTTCTCTTCGACCGGTTTAGTTAACTGTATGAAAAAGTTATATTTTGTATATGCTTTTAGACATTCATTAGGATCCCTTTAATGGAAAATCGGACGATCGCAAGGCATCTAGCATTATAGGACGACAAACACGCCGGAATACATTCATAGCCGGACAAGGTTTCGAACCCGCGATTCTAGTCTTCGAATGCACAGAGTCCTTGTGTTTCCATAGACCGGTTGACTTCTGTGATCTGCTGTTTTATACAAGATAACACTTGTTAGGTCCAGTGACATCCGTAAAGGACTACTGATTTAAGAGGCGACAGTGGTTTGCCGCTCGAAATTGGAATCACGTGTTCGGATCCCCTTCAGGTCTAGGTTTTTCTATGTCTGTAGTTTTTGTACCAACCCTCCCCCCTTCCAAGGAGTCAGACCAAATGCCTGAAGCAGTGGCGGCGAACCTTTTCGCTACCTGGTGCCAAATTTACATCAAAAATTACCTGCCATGAAAGAGTGGTTCCAACTCTCCTCACTGCTTCAGTACTGCAGGTGTCTGTCTACTGCTGGACATTTTTAGACAGCTCTCCGATTCTTGACCGCCTCTGTGGTCTAGTGGTCAGAGTTCCTGGCTACAGATCCAGAGGTCCGGTTTTGATTTCCGGCGCTGTCAGATTTTCCAAGAAGTAGTGGGTCTAGAACGGGGTCCATTCAGCCTCGTGAAGATAAATGACGAGCTATTTCAAGGAAATAGCGGCTCCGGTCTAGAAAACCGAAATTAACGGCCGTGGGGATTCGTTGCGCTGACCACGCGACACCCTCTATCCGCTAAAGCTGGCACTAAGTGCACCGACAAGCATCGGTCGCTCAGTCGGTATAGTTCGCTTCGTGACTCAAGCCACGGAGTTTTGTTTTGTTTTGTTTTTTGTTCTCTGATTCTTATCTTGCATGTTGTTTCGACACATGCACAATCTGCATTAGTTCCATTTGGGAGACGACTTCTTAAATTTGACTTGCTGTATTTCACGTTTCGGAATAATGAACGAGGTAGTACAACTTTGTATTGCAATCCAGAAAATCGTGGTCTTCATAAACACGAATGTGAGAACTTCAAATCCTACGTAATCGTATTACCTGGTATTCGGGTTGCATATGTGAAATAAAGGAGTTGGTATGGAGACGAGCTACGAACTGGGCAGCCGGAGTTCGATTCCCGGCAGTGGTAAGGGATTTTTCTGTACTCCACAGCGTCCAGACCATCTCTGGTATCCACCCAGCCTCCTATCCAGTGGGTTCCGGGGCTTATTGCACGGGAGTAAGGCGGCCGGGGAGTGAAGCTGACCATTCATCTCCATCTTGTGCCGAGGTCAAGAATGGTGAGGCTGTGTCTCGACTCCCCCTTGCGTATTCATGGTATGGTGCTTAATTCATTATGCACAGGGACAACTTTACCTTACCTTACGTAAAGTAACAGCAAAATATATCTTACGAGAAAATAGTAATGGCAGGGTGAAATAGTGAATTATCAAGCTGATTCAGATGTTATTATGGACTAAATATACTATAATCACGAGTTCCAGCCGATATTTCAGTTGGCAACGGTGCCAGTATTTCGAAGTCATGATTTTAAAGTATTGTTTTTTAGGATTAATTTAGAAATTGAGAAGGCAGACAACGTAATCCATGAAAGCTGGTGAAGAAGAAGAGGCTAAAATCGAATGCTCAAATGAATGGCTGAAGAAATGAAAGAGCGTCAGAAAACCTGTCCAGCCCAGCTGTGTTCACAGTATATCTCGAACACAGCGGGATATTTCTAAGCCTGTCATCACAAGATCTGTAAAACGTGATCTAAGATACCTCGAGTTTCAGACGTTGCCAGTTTTAATAGAAAGAAATCAGGCAAATATAAATTTGTCAGGCGCAATTCTAAATTATTTGCTGGTCTTTAAAAAAGTGTAATTGAACGCTACATACTGTCTCCATAACCCAGTGGTTCTTAAATCACATAATGAGTGTGTATGTGATGTTATTTTGAGACAGCCACCGTTGCTTGCCTTTCGAATTTTACTCCATTTTCAGAGTTCAGATACCTAAATGCGTTTCAAAAAGGAAGTGATTCATGAAACAGGAAAGAAATGCGCGCTTATTCTGCGCTTTCAGGTAAGGTTTCTGAATACTACCATAACCCTATAGAGAAAGTATTGTAGCTATATATATATATGACTCTCCAATCATCATCGTCATCAGAGATCACCCGTGTGAAGGCGGGGTCGAATACCTTCACCGTGACCCTGCGAGTCGTAGGAGGCGACGAAAAGGGAAGTCACAAATCTGGGATAGTAAAATATGGTCGCGAGTACCAAGGGACTCGGACCCGAGAAAGACTGCGCTGGCAAGAACCAGCAGCATATACAAAAGACAGACCTGTCCTCTCGTGAGAGAGGGCGCCCCACAGAAAAAAGTCCGTAACTGTCAAACAGTAATAAATATCTGGTGGAACCAAGACTTACTGACCGACTGACCGTCAGTCGCAATGTGACTTTGACTTTGACATCGTCATCATCACCACTGCGGGTTACGTCCTTCACCATAATGACAGCCTCTCGAAATTTGTATTTATTATTTTGTTTTATGATAAGCAATAACAAACGCGAATCGGCACACAGAGATGCCATGGAGAAAGGTCATAAAAGTATCTACATATTTTATATGATTCATTGACTTGTATCAGAAATTATGAACACGGTGACGAAGCAAAATGACTGTACAGCCCTTTTTTTGGGCCTTGGCCGCTTTTCAGTTTCTGAATCCTATACACTGGCGGTAGTACTCCTTGGACGGGCGATCAGACTGTCGCAAGGCCTCTACCTCTACACAGAACAACACAAACACAGAATAAACGCACAAAATACGGACATCCAAGCCTTGAATGGGATTCGAACCCACG
>NW_019727389.1:514867-548594 GCF_002891405.2 Cryptotermes secundus | reverse complement strand
CCGGGCTCCCCCCCGCGGCGCCCCGGGTTCGATCCCGGGTCTGGTCAAGTAGGATTTGTGGTGGACAAAGTGGCGCTGGGGCAGGTTTTCTCCGAGTACTTCGGTTTCTCCTGCCAATCTTCATTCCACCAACTCTTCCACAATCACCCTCACCTATCATCTGAGGCTGGTACAATAGACCAGAAGTGGCCGCAGTACAAGTGACTTAGTCCCACCCCAGTAGCAATAAAAGAAACCCTCGGCAGTGGCCTTGCCGACCCGCGATAGGGTAAGAAACCCTCGGCCGACATCACAGTATATCTTAAGTGGACAGAGGCAGAGGTTTGGGCTTATGTCGTTCACATGTTAACTCTTCGAGCTGCACCCCCCACTCCCCACCCCCCGACCCACAGGTCCCACATCTGGCGAACAAGTTCCAATAAATATACGGGCGTACCGATAAACGTATAGTGATGTAGCAGCGTCCGAGATTCGAACTCGTGCCACGCACTAGACCGGTCACAGTCTTGAGTTCTTTTTAGGACTTCTTGTTTGTTATGTTTAATCTTGTTAACGTCTTAGTTCTTTACTCTCTCAATATAATAAGTTATTCGTATAGGCTTAATTTCGCTTTGCCTGATTGAGCACCACGCCATTAGTACGAATCTCTGCACCTAATTAGGTACCAAGTCATGAAGACGTCATCGTGACTGGAAGTACAGTTTCGCCCGTTCTTAATCTCTGCATTGGATTGCATTACATCCTCAGCGAGAGCTATGTTACCCACCTCATAAGAGGCTGAATGATTCCCAACGTTGGACTGAACTAAGTGGCGAAGAGAACACCTTCTGCATCTGCCAGGAATCGAACCCCGGTAGTTCTAGTCATAGGTTAACGTATTTAATTGAAAAGTGGTTTCCTCGTTACGTTTTCATCCCGTCTTCATTGACGTCACTGCGTCAAAATGTGGGGAGCGCCTCATTTCAGAAGCTTGACTTCTTCTGCTGTCGCCTTTTATTGCCATCATTGCAATTGCATCGCATATAAACGGGCTGGATTTGCGTTGCTGTTGATTTGTAAGCAAGTAATGGTGATTTTCTGCACCACTGCCAACCCGTCTCTGAGCCGGTGCTTGCCTGAAATGAAAAATGAAGAACTCTGGTGGAAATAGCATATGTCTATCGCGAAGTTCAGGAGGATTTTATAGAAATTCCATCAACATTTAGCCATCCTGTGGACTAATTGACTAAGAAAATGACAGTCAGCGCTTCGTGGTTTCATGGGATGTCCTTTTTGACCTAACCTGCTACCGTGTGGTAGTTCTTTTGCCGCTCCCACCACAATATCAACACTGTATTTAGGGCACTGAATTCATTTGTAACTTGAATAACATGGCGTGACGTATATTCGTATTTGTCGACTGAAGGGAAATGCTTCGAGCCATACTGGAACAAGTATTGACAGCATTTTGACGCTAGCAGAAAAAAAAGTTGCAGAATTTGTTGTTGCTTGGGGTGAAACAGGTTGGTACCACCCAGGCTGGGTGCGTTTCTGTCAGATTTGTGGGAAACAACGGACGTGAAGGTGGCCACTTCGGTTTACCAATTTTGTTTTGTTTAGCGCAATATTTAAAAAGTTAAAAAGAAGTCCTTGCACTTAGCTCCACGCCAGGGCCGCGCCATAGCTCAAGCGGTTAGTCCCTGGCTTCCCACCGCGGCGGCCCGGGTTCGATCCTGGGTCTGGTCAAGTGGGATTTGTGGTGGACAAAGTGGCGCTGGGGTAGGTTTTCTCCGAGTACTTCGGTTTCCCCCTGCAAATCTTCATTCCACCAAATTCTTCATCATCATAATCACCCGGGGCAGGTACAATAGGCCAATCAGTGGCCGCCGTGCCGAGAGGACCGAACTGGACTCCACCCCTCACTATGCGAAAACATTTTTAGCTCCACGCCATGAAGGCGTATAGGAGAATGGCTTTAAACCTCCAAACTCAGATGACCTCGACACTAGATGGTGAGTAGCCACTTTCAGTCTCTGACCGCCTTTACCCCGTCGGAACCCATTGGTTGGTTAAATCTAGCACCAGTTTCAGACGCTGTATAGCGCCGAATGAAACGAGAATATGACAGCATACAGTAAATTGGGAAGAAATATGCGACATCCTGTTTTGATACACCATGACGGTAGGACATTTGTTAGGATGACGAAGGAAACCCACAAGAAACGTCGGTCAGATCGGCGTTCAAATCAGTGTCTGACACTTTACCTCTCTGGCGTCTTATGCATCTCGTTAAGTATAATGCCAGAGAGTGCACAGGGATGTACTGGACATGGCAATAAACAAAGAGAAGATGGTAACTCTCCTACCGAACAGTCATCCCCGACTGTCGAAGTTAGCATATCGACTCTTTTGCTGCACGCAGGCCCAGTACATCGTATTTCTTCCTTTGTTAACAGATTGTTACTGACGTGGCTACGAAAATAGACGTTAAAACATGAAGATGGATATTAGTACCATTGTTTGTGACGCTGGGAGCTGGGTCAACTGGATGAGGATCGTGTCCAGTCTCGGCCCTTCGTATTAGCGGTGTTGACCCACCAATTTCTACTTAGAGAGTTATTCGTTAGGTGATTAGTTACGTTTGCTTTCGCCCGGAACCACAATATTGCAAACATTTCTCGTATCTTGATCTCTCTGAAGAATGATTTTGACTGCAGTTTTCTACGAGTTCTCGGATCAGATGTAGATAATTTACTTACTTACTTATGGAGCTGAGCCCTTCTTGACGTAAAAGCCAAATCTGCAGCTACTCACGAATTTTTAAGCCTTTTATGGAACCCGAAGGTCCATTATCATGTTCACTAGAGCCCTCCACTCGTCCCTCTCCTGAACCGGATCAATCCAATCGATACCATCCCATCCTGTCTCTCTAAGAACCATTTTAATATTGTCCACCCACCTACTCCTTGGTCTTCCCAGTGGTCTCTTTCCTTCTGGCTTTCCCACCAATATCCTAATGCATTCCTCTTCTCAATATTCGTGCCACATGCCCTGCCCACCTCATCCTCCTTGACTTTACCATTCTAATTATACTTGGAGAAGAGTACAAGTTATAAAGCTTCTCATTATGCAGTAATGCTGGTACATAAATTTGTCATTTATTTAACGACGCTGTCACTATCTCAGACTATATAGCGTGTTCGTCCATAAAGTTCAAGGAAGACGGCACTTTTGGAGGCACAAGGGTAGATAGCAGGATAATATTAAAATTTGTTACGAAGATGTTAGGTGCAAATTGAACTGCCTCAGTGTTTGGTCGAGCATCTTTCTCTTTTTGTTCGATTGCTATTCATTTTGTTTTTTAAAGATAGCGGTGAAACTTCGGGTTTCATGAGTTTGAATTCCTTGACCTGTTCAATACCTATCTATTGCTCACTGAACACTTTGTGGAATGAAATTAGTTTAGTTGTGTTACATTGTTTGGCTGGTTGATTGTTTCATTAGTTGCCAGTGCAGTGGTTTTATTTTTATTCCCCCCCACCCCGAAAGAATGTTGCCGTAGGCCTAACCTAATGCTATGCGGTCGATAAATCATGCATTCGTAAATGGGAGCATGATGTTGTGACGCAAATTGGAGTTGCCTTGGGAAGAAGTGGAACAGCCAGTTGCGTCAAGACTTTGTATTTGGCCTCCAGATAACATTGTTTGTGCGCTCGATATTTACAAGAATCGATTGCCTTTTATTTATTTATTTATTTATTGAGTCGTGCAGCAGGTGTCTTACGCACTTGTCAGCTAAGCATGAAGCTCGTCATTCTAATTTTTAAGAATTCCATTTAAGAATTCCATTTAAGAATTTAAGAGTTCCATCTCCACAGATAGAGCACTGTCTCTGCATTGCAAAGATCAGTCAGATGATCGTGTTCAGTGAAATAATTGCTGTTTTTCTTTCTGCAAATTGTACGAGACGCATAATCACACACCCTGTTCGAAATGCAATGTTCCTGTATGTTAAAGCCAATGATACATTTTATATCATCATATTGTCATTCCCTCGTGAGACAGTGTTCAGTATTATCGAGTTTGTAGTTTTGTACATTTTTGTACGCGATGCATAAAATGAACACATATTGGGGAAGTGATGTCAGTCGTTCTTTATGTTTCATGCCCTACATCAATCTGTAGGGTAAATTTTATTTTACATAATTCCGGAAAAGCTATCCAGTAAAGTGACTAGACAGGGCAGGTCTAGTTTCCGGTCGGGGTAGGGATTTTGCTGTTTGCCACACGTCGACACCGGCCCTGGGGCCCACCCACTCCCATATGTTTTGGGTAGTGTGGAATCTTCCCACGAAAATAAAGTGACGGACGGTGAATCTTACCATTCATCTCTGTTCATTACCACTTTTAGAAGACGTGGAGCTTTATGTTCATATATCTCACAGATACAACCTATTCAAGAAGGGGTGGGCATTTATAAGAAAGAGTAAGTATGTCTCATTATGATCTATTAACTCTTAATTAGAACCTCGTTAATAAGGCGTTCGAAATGCAAGAACAAGAATATCTGCAAAATATAATATTTGTATTGTTGAGCGGTTTGGTACTGTGAAAGCAGATTGTTATCTTCTAGCAGCATGTTCTGGAGCTGGAGTAGCAGCTCCCTTCGAAATGTAGTAGTGATCTACCAGGCTGTTACATTTATGGGTTCGCCCCCCCTCCCCCAAGAAAATAAAGCTGTTTCCATATTAATATATACATCCTTATTAAAACGTTAAATATTAAAATCACTAAATTGTTAAAAAATCAATTCTTAAGTCCTTTTTAGTATAGACATTCTGTTCTTTCCACATCTGCATCTGCAGAACGCGACAATAATCAAAATTAAAATAAATTTGTCATGGAAAGAACAAAACTTTATAATAAAAAGATATTAGAATGCAACAAATTCTAACAATTTGAATATTTAATATTCTAACAAGGACGTATATGATACTATCACTATAGAGAGGATTTGGATTGGTGAATAGATTTATTGACCACTTACAGGTCCTAACCATAAATAATTATTACACTGTTGCTGATTTCCACACTACAAATCACTCAACATTAAGTCTTCTCAGTCTATTTTCACTAGTCTTTATTTGATAAGAGCTCTCCATAATGGCTGTTCCTCTACCGTGTCTTCGCTAGACGTTTCCTGGTAACGAATTCTAGCAATGGAGATTATTCAGCTTCCATAGCCCGGTGGTTAACACTCCACAGCTGCACCATCAACTGCACTACACTCAATCTCTGAACTGAACTCGGTCGGTCGAGTTATATAGCCTCGAAGAGGACCCACAGAAAACGCCGCTTGCAACACCTCAACTATTGTTGCGTGACATCACCGCGTACCCGATCGCTCCATAGCAACGGTTGTACGCGCCACATGTCGTATCGTGACAATTCCTGTATTGTTGCTTGCGGGCGTTACCTAGCAACTGTTGTTTCTTTGGCTCCACAGTTCATGCTTTGAGCAAATACGTCACAGTACCATTACTCCCCAGCATATCAAACCAACAACACGAAATGTACAAACTATAAACATTGGCCAATGTAAAGGGTGAGCGGTGATGGACGAAAGACCGAAACATGTAGTATTTAATTAATGTACAGCATATAGCTCAGTCGGTATAGTGACTGGCTTCGGGTTGGACGACCGAGAAGTCGGAGTTCGAGTCCCGGTAGGGTCAAGAATTTTCCCTCCTCCACGTCGTCCAGACCGTCTCTGGAGCCCACCCAGCCTCCTATCCAATGGGTACCGGGGGCTCTTTCTTCGGGGGTAAAGCAGCCAGGACATGAAGCTGACCACTCCCCTCCAACTAGTGCCGAGATCAAGAAAATATGGATCTATAAATCTACTCCCCCATACGCTTTCATGGCGTAGTGCTTAATTAGTTAAGCATAGTGAGAACTTTACAGCATACGTATATGTGGAGAAGTCGTGTTGACGGAAATAAATCCTCAAATAGCAGTGCAGATTTTCCTGCACGAGGACGCTTGTGCACTCAGAAATGGAGCACGTCTTTCCTCTCGTGTTTTATTTGTAAAGTGCCTCTAAGTACCTACAAAGTGTTAAATTCACCAGTGCCCATTATGTTCCTTCTAGCACTTGCAGGCTCCAGTTCAAACACGTTTTTGAATGTATTCACAATTCTGATTGTCTTCGAACAATAGGTAAACTTCTTTCTTGTTGCATGTGCTTGTTAGGTGCTCTCAAGAGGAACACTGCCAGTAGATGGTAAAGATTCCATTCTACAATTATGACAGCTGAAGAATATCCGCGAGATAGGCAGGAACAACCATTTTGTCTAAGGTCCGAGCCCTCTTGCCCGGATAAAGAGTTCATTTTTGAAGAGACAAACTAACGTCTGTGTAACGAATTACTACTTTGGTCAAAAGGCAATAATGTGTAAAAGTCCCTGTGCTTAATTAATTTAACAGTATCCCATGAAGACGTATGTTGGAGTGAACGTAATATTCCTTCATTTTTTACATCAGCAGTAGATGGAGGGGAGTGGTCAGCTTCACGCTCCGGCCTCTTTACCCTCTGGGAAACCGCCCCCCCCCTTACCCATTGGACAAGGAGGTTGAGCGGGTTCCAGAGCCAGTCTGGATGTTGTGGAGAAGAGAATGATCTTACCTCTGCTGGGATTCGAAACCCGGCCGCCCAGCCGTAGCCCGTCGCTATACCGACTGAGCTGTCCGCGCTTACTGCATTAGGAGGTCAATAATATTTAAGAATCGTCAATCCGTTGACCACATTCGATTAAACTGGCACAAGGTATTGGCCTGGGCTCGATTGTACATTCCTGTCTGGGGTACTGTTCAATCATTTTCCACGTGCGTACACACAGTCACACTATACGTATTAGTTCAAAGAGGCGTGCAAGGCGAAATGTACATTGTTTGCATAATAGAAAATAATTTGCCAACGTTTTCTCTGTCAACTCTACAGAACAGTTTCTGTAAACTACTGGATTAGGCTACCGGATTGACTTGACTAGCCTTGACTCTTTTCATGCGTAACTGTAATGTTTGGCTTTAACATCTCCCAGAGACTTTGTACAAGTTCTCGAGAAGTAAGACTTTCTGAGCAACTTCAAGAGGAAGGCGTTCGGCAAGGGACACACACTAACGATTACTCTTCTTCCCCGGTCCGGAAGGTAAAGCGAGTAAGCGCACCAATCATCCTAGGTGATTGTTTCTTCCGCCTGTATTCTCTGTCTCCAAACTTTCTCAGCTTCATCTTGTTCCAAGTGCCAGTAAAACCCGTACTTTATGGTATGAACGTTAAATCGAGCATAATCTGTTTTCTCAAACTGCCAAACTCAGCTTTCGGGCTCTTTCAAAGTATAGATACCAAGCAAATCATAAAGTCATAAAGCTTCTTACTTATACTTGGGAGGTACGCGGTTGGATTCTCGACCGAGACATCGACTCTCCTGACTGAGGGTTTTCGTAGTTTTTCCTCAGTCCCACCAGTCAAATCCCGAGGGAGTACCATAAAATTATGCCGCGGCCGCTTCCTTCCCGATCCACTGTAATACCATCTGTATGTATGACTGTCCCGAACGGTGGGGCGAACTATATTCATACTGGGTAGCTTATCCATATGGATCGATGCCCCGTGAATATGACAGTTCAAACCCCCTCCCCGAATGGCGGTTTTTTTCGAAAAGGCCTTTTACGATTTACATTAAATTTCACTGAATTATGGAGACTGTTTCCATAAATAAAACTGCATAGGTGCTATCTTCAGAAAAATAATGGTATGCTCGCTGTATGAGAAGGTATTGTAATGTCTTTGTACAGATTTTTTATTTGGGGGCGTGGGGGGGGGTGTTAGATGGAGCCGAGTTGCTTGGTATTCAGACAGCACTGCGCTATTGTACCATCTCCGGATGATAGATAACATTAATGGAGCATCCGGTGGAATGAAAATGAAGGAAAACCAGAGTGCTCGGAAAAATAACGCGTTAAGCCGGAGTGAGACTCCAGCGACAAACCGCATCCACTATGTCACGGTCCTAAACATAGTTCGGTAAAGTTCTACAATAAAACTACATTGTACGTAGGTAAATTTGTCTCTGTTTCTAATTAAGCACCGCGCCATGAAGACTCATGGGTAGTGGGCGTATAACTCCACGTATTCTTAGCCCCGGAAGTCTTCGTAGATGGAGGCGAGTTGTCAGTTTCAGGCTCCAGCTGCTTTACCCCGGGAGGGAGTCCCCAGGCACGCATTGGATAGGAGGCTGGGTAGGCTCCAGAGCTGGTCTCGATAATGTGAAGCAAGGAAGAATCTCTTGCCTAGAACCGAATCCCAATTTATCGATCGTCCATTCTGCAACCTAGTCACTGTACCGGCTGAGCTATTCCGGCTCTCATACTATACGGACAGTACGTGCGCGTACAGGTTTGTATAAAGACAACAGACTACTCTCTGGAAATGATCAGGCAAAGAGAATGAACCGACTACAAGATTTTGTACTTCATTGTTTTTCTACTGATGAAGAAGATTCCTGTCACAGAGCTTGGTCTTTAATATCGACTCTGCTTTCTCCCGCATAGATTTCCTAAATGATCTTTTCTGGTATATCGATCTGTATGTTGTACGTATTTCTTATTTTCTCTGTTCGATCGACACAATCTCATCCTTATTCATTTATTCATTCGACCGCTTTTTTATTGCTAGTGGGGTGGGACTAAGTCCCTTGTACTGCGGCCACTTCTGGCCTATTGTACCAGCCCAAGATGATAGGTGAGGGTGATTGTGGAGTAATTGGTAGAATGAAGATTGGCAGGGGAAACCGAAGTATTCGGAGAAGACCTACCCCAGCGCCACTTTGTCCACCATAAATCCCACTTGACCAAACCTGGGCTCGAACCCGCACCGCCGCGGTGGGAAGCCAGCGCTTGAGCTATGTCGCGGCCATACTCGACCGTTACAACTCAGCTTATAGAGTACAAGAAATTATAAGCTCCCTCCTCTTCTGCTGTTATCTCTTTTCTCTCTCTTAAGCTCAAAGATTCTTCTCACAATTTTTTCTCTCAGTATAATGAATGACGCGGCATTCTCGTCACACTTTGATTCACGCGTCATTAACCTATCATCATTGCCACAAGTCTCAGCAGAAGCATGTCCTGTAGATGTGTTCAATGTGCGAACTGCTGGAACACACTGTATGTGTGAATACAAGCTGAAGACAATGAGATGGGTGTTGTCCGGATGAGATAATTGTCTGAAACTTGTTTCTGAGCCTCTACAATTTAAACACTAACCCGCCACGCCTTCCTTTATATGCATTATTCATTAGTTCATGTTAGGTACATATACATTTGTACGTATAGAATTATATGTACTCACACCGCTTAGTGACGTATCAACGTATTACCAATGCAAATGTCCTCTAACGACATAGCCTCTCTGATTATGAAGGTCTATGTATCATCTCGGAAACGACTACAACAGGACATAAAAGTAGATATATTTATGTACCGTAGTAATTAAACTGAATTTTGCTTTTTTAATTCAACCAGTTTTTGTGCTTTCATATATACTGGAATTGGTAAGCGCAGTTTTTCCTGAAGAAACAGGCATAAATAACCTGTCCTTTCATTCATTCATCAGTAATCTGTCAAGACGACAGGTCCACAGTCTCTTCCAAAACACCTCCTCCACTTGATGCGATCTAGAGCTTTCTCCTTCAAATGAAAATATCCTCTTCTGTCCCCAAGGTCATCCAGCATCTTCTTACGCCTTCTTCCTCGTCTTCTGGTCACTTCTATCCGCCCCTCTATCTTTCCTTCAATAACTTCTTTTAGAAGGCAGTTACCGCGTAAGATATGACCAATCGAATTAGCCTTCCGTTTTCTTAAGGATCATATTACTGTGGTCCTTCATTCCAGCAAACCAGAATATTTCTTGAAAATGCAGCGTTGTTGTTTTCATTTATTTTATCTCACGTTAATAAGAGGCTCACATTTATCACAGGGTCATAAACGGTAAATTCATCCCTGTGCTTAATCAATTAAGCACCACGCCAGGAAGACGTGGTGAACTTCACTCCCCGGCCGCTTTCCCCCCTAGAGAAAGAGTACCCGATACCCATTGGAAAGGAGGTTGAGTGGGCCCCAGAGCAGGGCTGGACGCTGTGGAGGGAATACAAATTCTTGCTCCTGCCTGGAATCGCACCCCGGCCGTGCAGCCCACAACTCATCGCTGTATCGGCTTAATTATCCTAGCTCACGTCAACAGTTCATTACGAGTGTAGCGGTAACGCTCTAGATTTGTATTTTGGAGCTAGTCGGTTCGAATCTCGGTAGGATTACTAGATATCCTGACTGAAATGTTTTGCATTTTTTCTCATTTTGTTCAGGTAAGTGGCGGAATAGTATTATTAAATAAGCTGTGACCACCTCCTTTCTGACTGTGACCTAATCGTGACCATCCTTTCGTCTCTCTTTAAGATCTTCTGCAGATATGTCATTAGATATTCTGAGTTATACTGTTGTCTTTGTTCCCGCATCACACGTTCAGACGACTGCCGTGTTGGTATTGCTGAGGACAGCGAGTTCGCCGTTAATGGCATGCTTTTCATACTGAGTTTACTAGTAATAAATGTCAGTCTACCAGTTTCTGCAATATTGATATATGTATTGAATGAAGGGAGAATGGGCAGAGTAAGACAGACAGAGAAGCGTATCTCGTTAGTAGGATTACAGAGAACTCTGTCCATTCACAAACCTTATAACGAGCTAGCAAATCGCACCATTCAAACCAGAGTTTTACTAGTCGTACGCACGTGTACACGCTAATGTAACAGGGATCTTTCCCTTCGCCAAGGCATCCAGACCCGCTGTGGGGCCTACGTAACTGCCTACTCGGTGGACACTGTAGGCTCTGTCCCCATGGCAAGGTAATCGGAGCCCGAAATGGCCCGCTCACTTCCGAAGATGAATGAATGGAGCTTTAGCCCCACGCGCGCTTCTTCATGCTACGGCACTGAAAGCTCAGAACAGATTACTGTCTTATTTTACCCGAGTACGGAGAGACAGATGTGGTACTTTCTTCTGGTTCTGCGGTGTCTGATAAATTGACACGAACCCTTAGGTCGATCTGTGTAAAAGTTGGTATAATGATTACGTCACTAATGGATACTCCGGCTCTGCTTTCATAATTTCTTACCACAGTAAATTTCGGACACGCTGTTTATTTGAATACGTGACTGACGCAACACCAGATCCACGATATGTGTCCAAACAAACGGAACCACGATAAAAACTATAAAATATTTTATAACAATTTTACATTACTCGTAAAATGCAAAATACAACAACATAACAGTAGAGTAGGAGTTTTCATCTACAGTCTTATACACCTGATTATGTTCATTTGGGCTGAAACATGTAGTGTAAAATAGATAATAAGAAGCTACAAAGAGCCTCGAAATGTGAATTCAGTATTGTCACCTAGTATGTATGTGACTCTAGACGGGGTTTGGATTGGTGTGTGCATTTATTGACCACTTATACACACGACTCGTAAGTACAAGTAATTACAGCTCCAACGCTAATCTCCACAAACCACCACAGCACCCGCTAAGCCTTTTTCAGCATTCTGTGTCTTCACCTGTCGCTCCCTGGCAACGACTTCTAACAGTGGAAATTCTTCAGCTTCATGCGTTCGGGTTCTGTCTTCACAGCCTCCCATACAGAGCTCACTCTCAACTGACTTTGTCCCTTGCTTATAACATCTCGGCACGGACCACGTAGAAACGCCCCCTTTCCATTGTTGTAGTCCATCTGTTGCATTATTAAGAATCTGATGCCTAGCAACGGGAACACTTTTACCCCAAGCCGTTGCCCAGAAACGGTAGCTGTTTTCAGAATCACCGCTTAGCAACGGGTCTCTACGCCACAATATGGACGAACTTGCACAGAGACGGTGAAAAGAGAATCCTAAACCTGGAATACATAGTACAACAGGGTGCTTTAATACAACATAGCAACCTAGCAACGTATTGTGTGTTGAATTACTTGTTTTAAGCCTGCTTTCCTTTGGTAGGCTTATGCAATCTCCTTCCTTTCTGCTAGGCATCAGAGTCTCCTCCTGGAAGGAGGGATCGACCTTTCAGTGTAGGCGCTTGACTGGCAAGAGCAACGGACCTCATCTTCCCCTTTCTCAAACGGTGAAGAGAGAAAGTGTAACAACCAAAAGAGTGTGAGCAGAACAGCGAACCGAAAGGAGAACACCCAAATTAGAGAAGACGGCCATTGCTAGGCAGCAGCGGTAAACACGATGCTGTTGTTGCTAGACAACGGCCTTGTATTATTGTGTACGCGTAGGCAAGTCCAAATGTTTTTAGCCTACTTAGCCTCTTTTGAAAAAAAACAGGCTTATGAGGTCACCTTGCTCTGTACCTGTGTATGCATCCCCCTGTCGTTGCTAGGCAACGAATACACAAGCAACAATAGAGGAATTGTTGGGTGCGTCGTTTTCTGTGGAAGCCGTGTCGTATCAAAGGAAGTAATCGATTAGTTACTCCCAGAACCTTTTGCTAAAATACTCGTTTGTAATTCATTTGACGTAGAAGCACCGTATTTTAAATCATACAAAATTATAAGTGGGATATATAGTAATCAAGAGCCGGGATAGCTCAGTCGGTATAGAGACGGGCTACAGGCTGGACGGTCGGTGTTCGATTCCCGGTAGGGGCAAGGTTTTTCTTCTCTCCATGGCATCTAGACCTGCTCTGGATCCCACTCAGCCTCCTATACAATGGGTACCAGGGGTAAAGGGGTGAAGCTGATCACTCGCCTTCATCTGGCAACGAAGTCATGACCTCCACTTTCCATGTCTTCATGACGTCGTGCTGAATTAATGAAGCACAAGGACAGTTTTTTAACCCATTATAAGTAGTGAAATTAGTTGTGTCTTCTTATTGGCGCTACAGCCAGATTAATTTATTTGGATGACGTAACAGTACAGAACTGAGACCTGCGAATACTGCTTTGTTTTGTGAAATGTAATTAAATAATGATGCTGCAATGCAAAACTTCGAATGTAATTATACGTGATCCGTGTGCATCTGAAACTTAGTCTATCGCTTCGAGGGAGGAACTCAGAATGAGGTCCCACGTACGAGTATTTCGGTAGATAAATACTCACCTTTTCTCAGAGTCTTTCTGTTTCCATCTTCTGCTATCAATGGTGGCACCAGGTTCCTCCAGAACTTTGATTTGTATCTTTGAGATCACAAGTTGTCCTGTCACAGGAAACCATAATCTTAATATCCACTGCTGTAGGAGCCTCAGGTTTCATGCAGACTGAGACTGTTCGAGGGCAGAGTGCCGAGGAAAATATTCTGACGTAAGATGCAGGGAGTTGCGCAGTGGTGTGCTCGATTATTAGGACGATCATATCAAAGAGAAAAAGAATGGGAAGACACCTCTTAGGCCGGGTACAGACTAGCGAGCTGTTGCATGTAACGTAACGGTTACTGTAACCACGTCTTCGTCTGGACGACACGTCCATAGTCGTCATGTAACCAGCTTCGAGCGACCAGATCCATAGTGCTCGTGGTGAGCTCGCCATGAAGACATTTCGATTCGCAACGCTACTCCTGGCTCGGAGGAAACGTACACATTTACGAGCAAGCGATTGTGGCGTCCACGAGCCTACTGCGAGTCCCTTTGTGTTCGCAGCAAAAACCGACAAGGCAGTGGCTCGCCGGTCGTGTTACAGAGCGCGCTCGAAGTACGTTCGCGAGCGTGGTTCGGAAGGCGTCCACACTAACAGAATGTGGTTACAGTAACCGTTACGTTACATGCAACAGCTCGCTAGTGTGTACGCGCCCTTACATGCAACAGCTCGCTAGTGTGTACCCGGCCTTAGATGATCTAGGAGAAAATATATAAGGGCATTGCTAAAATGATCTTAAAGTAATAGGATGAGAGGATGTGAACTGGATTCATTTGCCTCAGGACAGGGTCCAGTGTAGGAACTTCCGGTTCCATGAAATGTTTGGAATGGCTTAAGTCGCTGAATGGCTAACAGCTTCGGGAAAGAAATTATTCAGTTCCTTGGAGTTGGTACCACACAGATTGATTCTATCTCCAGTACGTACAACTCGAACGGTAAAAAATGGTAAAGCTATCCCTGTAACATGCCGTGTAGGCCCTCTGGGTTGTGAGACGTCGAGGCTGCCACATTTTATCGACAATCGGCTCACAGATGGCGGTGAGGTTGTCGGTCTTACGCATCGGCCGCNCCCCCCCCCCCCAGGAAGATTCCTGGTGGTGGTTTCTGTTAGAGACTGAGTTGACCCCAGGGCCATAGTGCTGCGGGAAGGGTTAGGTCAATTGAAAAATCCAGTCACCATATCGGCATGAGCCGAGTAAAAAAAAACATGCAGCGTGAAGCAGTTTGTAATTTACTCTCCCGTAAGTAACTAATGATGTTTTTATAAGCTTGCACGCCCAACCTTTTATATTAGTTGTTATTACAGATTTGTCAAATGTGTTATCTGAATAACTCATCTTGAGCGTAACTACCGAATTACATTCAATGACGTTGCAGCCCGTATATCTGGGTTGCAGCACTGCAGCTTTTAGTCGGCGCAAGAATGACTTACGTCGTTATAAAATTGCGCAGTTGGCTGTGTAACTGCTCCAGTTTCCCTCCAGGAGCAGAAGAGAGCTGCAACGCCTCGACGTGATTTTACGACTTTATCGCGTTTACAGTAGAGATGTATTAATCGCTGGCAGCTTTAACGCCAAACTGCAAGCTATTCATTTATGGTAGCGTCTGAGTCGTTTTGTGTGGGCGTGAAACTTTGAACTGAACTCTACTGAAAAGAAAATGGGGTCATTAAATAAAATAAAAATCCGTGGTTTAGTTAATTATGCTTTCTTTCTCTCATTCATCATTAACTAAAACTCCGAGGAGCGGAAACCTTCTTGAGAAGCCAGCAGTTGCTGATCCAGTCCAGAAATTGCCTGCTTTTTGTAGAATTCAAAGGGTCAGGAAGAACGCACCATTACACCATATCGTGAGCAAGATGAATGCGGTGCACTCCTCACTTATTTATTACTTAAAGGTAAATCTTAGCATCCTCCCATCTATGCGTAAGTCTACTAAATGTTCTCTCTCCCTCCGTGTCTTCCAACTAAAATTTCGTGTGAATTTATCTTATTTTTCATGCGTGCTACATGCCTTGGTCATCTCATCTTCCTAGATTTGATTAGAATAATAAGAAGATTACTGTCCTCTGGAGGAGCCGGGATAGCTCAGTCGGTATAGCGACTGGCGACGGGCTGGACGACCGAGGGGTCAGAGTTTGAGTCCCGGGAGGGTTAAGAATTTCCTCCATGTCGTCCAGACCGGCTCTGGGGTTCACCCAACATTCTATTCAATGGGTACCGGGAGCTCTTTCTCTGGTGGTAAAGCGGCCGGGACATAAAGCTGACCACTCACCTCCAGCTAGTGCCGAGGTCGAGAAAATGTGGTTCTGTACATCCACTCCCCTATACGCCTTCATGGCGTAGTGTTAGTTAAGCATAGGGACAACTTTACCTTACTGTCCTCTGGGATGTGACACCGTGCATCCTGGTATGATCTTCCGAAGCGTCAGCATATGCTGCCTACATGTTTAGGGTGACAGAATACCAGGCTATGCCGGGTCACATCCCAGAAGGCAGTAACCTTTATAATTACCACCGTGAGAGCCGTTCATCATTACTGGCTGATTTTATTCCTGCAGTACGCGCGTATGTCTCTTGTTCTTGTCTGCTTGGCGCGCCTCTGTGCCGTCGTAATTCGAAAGGTTCTGCACCTTTCAGAATAAGATTTTTCAGTATGCGCATGAGGGTCTGTTGGGTCGCGCATACAAATGACTGGCGCTCGTGGAATGAATTAGGGGTGTATGATTGCGAAGAAGATTATGGAACCGATCTTCCCCACGCAGCTGAGAATAGCTCAGTCGATATAGCGGCGATCTGCGGGCTGAATGGTCGGGGTTCAGTTTCTGGCAGTGGAAACAAAATGTTCTCTTCTCCATAGTGTCCAGACCGGGTCTGCGTTCCACCCAGCCTCCTGTCCAGTGGGTGGGGGGTAAAGCGACCGGAGTGTGAAGGTGGCCACTTACCTCCATCTAGTGCTGAGATCAAGTGTGATGGAGTTATACTTCTACTCCCCCATACGTCTTCATCGCGTAGTGTCTAAGTAATTATGCACCGGGACATCTTTACTCTTACCTTCTTTTACCGAGAAATGCAAGTCTGACTAACCAACTCCTTCGAGCAGAGTCGGCCTTGAACAACCAATAGTCACCCGCCCATCAGAGAATCTTCCCTCCCTTTATAGACCCTGCTGTCGGGAACCACCCCATTTCTCAAATATCCATTCTAATAAGCCTCCTGTCCTTCCTTCTACGTTAGGGTGTTTCTAATGTTCAGCCGTTCTGTTATATTTCCAGTCAACCATAAAGAGTTAAACACTTTGGAACTTTATAATGCAGTCTTTGGAACATGATCAGGATCAGTAAATACTTCGTCAAGAATACTGAATCCAGTAGGTTTCCCAGGCGCAACCTTTAATGCATTTCTCATCTCTCCCATGCGTGCTACATGGCCTACCCTTCTCATTATCCTTGATTTGATTATTCTAATAATATTTCGTGAAGAATACAAATTATGTAGTTTTCTCTGCAGCCTCATGTTAATTCATCATTCTCTTTAGCATCCCGTTTTTCAACATCCATAATCTATCCTCTTCTCTAATACGAAAGAGATGTTATACACCGATACAAAACAGCAGGTAAAATTATTTAATCCTTATGTTGTTAGATAGCAGAGAAGAAGACAGAATACTGAGATTCGAATAATAGTAAACACTCCACAAATGTAATTGTTCTTAATTCTCTCGTAAATGTATTTTTGATTTGTTAGTGTTTCTCCCTAATATTTTAATGTTGGCAAATTTTCATTGGGATTGTTATGTCTCTTTATAGCATTGTGCTGTTCATGCATTTTTCTACTTCTCTCCCCCTCTACAAAATAGCACCAGCTGTCGCAGAGGCAGTCTAGGCATCGATGTCGGTAAACAAAAACAATTTGCTTTTAACGTTGAACGGAAGTGACGTTATTTATGTTCCGGATGAGCTCATGTTTCCGTTGCGTACAGCCGCTTCTCTTCATTCCTTATAACAATTATAACTCATTTTGTTATACTGTTAATAACCTTGGTGACGGCAGAACTACTCGAAGCTCTACAGGTACGTTTTATCCACTGTTGTTATGCACCCCTCTCTCTTCGCTTGTGCCCTTTCGACTCGCTTTGTTGAACAGAAAGTGCGTAGCATTATAGGAAGTACAAGATCGCGGGTAATATTCACCAAGCTGTGCCGTCAAGCGGTGCAGAACTTGTCTCTCAGAATCCAGAATTGTTCTACACTAGTTCTTATTTTGTTAGTGGGTTCCGTCGTATTCCACGATCTAAAATGCATAGTTCAAGACTAATTGTAGTCTGGGTTAAATGTCCTTAGCAACCTTAAAAAAATGGTATTGAATTTCTGTCAACAGCTTTTCTGTCAGACTGATCTAATCACAATTTGTTACCCGACGTAAAGGAACATGGTAAAGCTATCCTTGTAACAGACCTTTGAGGCCCACAGGATTGTGAGACGTTGGGGCTCCCACATTTTCTAGACAGTCGGGCTCACAGAGGGCGGTGAAGTTGTCAACCTGCCTGCCGCCCTTTACCCTACGCAGGAAGATTTCTGGTACTCATTTCTGTTAAGAGGCTAAGTGGACCCAGTGCGGCTGGAAGGATTAGGTCAGTTGAAGAATATTGTTACATAGGGAATCTAACCCGCGACCTTACGGCTTGTACGAGTATTAAAATTATTTACATGTGCAGTTAACTTCATGGGGCAGAATCCTTCTTGAGACGCTAACAGCCGTTCAAATTCAGGCCTTCTACAGAATCCGAAGTGTTCATTACTGTGTTACAGGACAGATGAAATCAGTGAACCCTATTTCTTTTTTTGGTTCCTTTTTAATAGCATTGTCCCATCTCGCAAATGGTCCGCTTGTATGTGTTCACATGTAACACTGTAAATTGTCAAATGATGGTCGAGGTTACTAGTTACAAGTTCTGTGATGGTACTCGGCTACATTTCAGCTGGTGAAGAAATACCTCACCTTTCGCGGTGTTAGGCCATTGACATTTAATCGAAAATTTACGCCATTATAAATAGTTAATATTAACGATTTCTAATTCCGCAAAAAATAAAAAGCGGCCTTAAGGCAGATGTTAATTTCTCAGAGACTCCTCTCCATGAAATGATCATCAATAAGAATGACAATAGCAGGAGATGGATGTGCTTGCAGGTACATTTTCGTTGCTTACACAAATCATTGCACTTGAAAACAAGATGATACTACTCAGTATTAGTGAAAGGTCAGAGTGTTGTTGTAACATTGTGACGCACTTATTGATTACAGGAATGGGACCCCAAGTTGCCCGGGCTGAGAGACTATCCTGAACTGAGGGCCGCGGTTCGACGCTGGTCCGAATTACAGGATGGACAGCGGATTCTCGTGACCACACCCAGTGTTCTGGTGGGCTACAGAGTGGAAGTGTACAGGGCGGAAGGAACCACACAATGGTACACTGCCGTAATCGTCAGTTACAACGAAGCTACGAGGGTACGTATGTTCTTTTTTCGTCTTGGTCGCCATACGAATATGAAGATCCGCATATGATGACTGTTTTCCTGTAACGTTTATCGTTGTGGTGAGTCCTGCACTCTTTGTCGAAACTCTGGAAACCCTGTACCGTTCAACGCGACTTATTCCCGAAAGTTGGACTTATACATGAAACTCCAGTTGCGAAAGTAGAAAAGGCAAGAATATGAATTAAGAGTTGGACTCTTCTACTTGAGGTGGCACGCGGTAGCATAATTGGTTAAGGCACTATGACACAAGCCGGAAGGTCGCGGATTCGAGTCCCGATTAGGTGGATTTTTTTCAATTGACTTAATCCTTCCAGCCGCACTGTGGCCCTGGGGTCGATTCAGCCTCTAACATATGAGTACCAGGAATTTTCCTGGCGGTAATGGGTAGCCAGCGAGTAAGGCTGAACTCACCGCAATCTGTGAGCCGATTGACTATAAAATATGGAAGTCTCGACGTCTCACAACCCTATGGACCACCACGGCCTGCTGCAGGGATAAACAAACAAAACACGAAACTCCGTGGCCCGTAGTCCGCAAGCGAACTATACCGATCGAGCGACCGCCACTTGTCGGCGAAGTTAGTGCCAACTGTAGCGGATAGAGGGTGTCGCGTGGTCAGCGCAACGGATCCCCAAGGCCGTTAATTTCGGTTTTATAGACCGGAGCCGCTACTTTTACATTCAAGTAGCTCCTCAGTTATTCTCACGAGGCTGAATGGACCCCGTTTCAGACCCACTACTTCTCAGAAAATCTGGTAGCGCCGGGTTCGAACCCGGGACCTCTGGATCTGTAGCCAGGAACTCTGACCTCTAAACCACAGAGGCGGTGCTGCTACAGGGATAGCTTTACCTATCCCTCTCCTACTTGATTTTCTCTCAGCATACGTCATTGTGAAGTGAGCAAGCAGGGGAAGCACGTGTAGGCCACGCTTCTCACAGTGATTCACTTTGTAACACTACTGACCTTGAAATCCCAGTGGCTGCTGCTGCTACAACTTTATTGAGCGATATATGTATCTCCCTCCTTCCCATCCCACGCCACCCCCCCCCCACTAGCTTCATCATTCAATCGACACCGCAAAGCTTTTTTTTTATGCGGTCCAGTGATTCCGACACAGTTGAACGTCCCTACTGACATGTGTCGGCGCCGCAAATGTTAACTGGGCGCGCCAGCATTTGTAGCAAGAACTTCCATAATGTCAAGATCGGTTCGCAGGTTATTTAATGAGGCTGTATGATACGGAAGCAGGAGACAGGATAGCGTTGTCGGTATAGCGACTGTCTACGGGCTGGACGACCAAGGGGTCGCAGTTCGAGTCCCGGTAGGGCCAAGAATTTTCTTTCGTCCAGACCGGCTCTGGGGCACACCCAGCTTCCTATTCCAATGGGTACCGGGGACTCTTTTCCCGGAGGTAAAGCAACAGAGTCTTGAAGCTGATCACTCACCTCCAGGTAGTGCCGAGGTCAAGAAAATGTGGATCTATACGTTCACTGCCCCATACGCCTTCATGGCATAGTGCTTAAAATTTAAGCACAGGGACAACTTCACCTTTTACGGAAGGATTATGATAAGTACGGTGAGCTGGAGAAGAATGTGGAAATGGTGGATCAGCAAGGCATCTCGAAATACTGAGGAAAACCACGGATAGTTGAGAAAGATGGGAGTCTTGAAAAGCTGAAAGATAAAATTGTTATGGGCTACTTAAAAGAACGATCCCAGTGTTCGACTTTCTGAAGATAGCCAGCTCCGCAGCCAAGATTCGAACCAGGTTGCTTTGCGAATACCTTACAAGTTACACTCTATAATGCTGAGTTATTGTACCCGCTGGCGTCTAGATTCAAATTTATAAAACAAAGTTTTTGTCTGCTACAATTATTACATTTCGTAATGAAGTTAACTGAGTTTTTTAAAACGGCAACTAATTGTATCCATAAATTTGTATCGTATGCAGCTCGGGCCATTTCTGTTTGTCCATGTTTCAGTGTGCTGTCTTGTTATGGTCCGATCCTACGTCAGGGAGTTCTGATGAATGCCTTAAGCGGATTCTTCATCTGGAAATTCATTGCGGACCATAATCCGGATAAGTAGGGGAAAAGCAAGAAGAACGATTTTAACGCTTTTTTTTTCTGTAAAACTTTGTTTAATCTTTAAAATGGCAGCCTGAATTCGAGAAAATATTGGTGACGGTGCACCAAGCAAATTCGGATCAAGGTTAAATCTATTTATATCTTTATCGGTGACAATTCCGTTTTTGTTTTATTTCGCGCTTTTATGTATCAAATACCTTTTTTTCCTTTTTCTGTGGCGCTGCAGCCCCAATTTGGGCCTAGGCCTACCTCCGTGAAACTCTCCGTTTCACTTCGGTTTACTAGATCTTACACATACGGTAGGACTCCTTGGGCGGGTGATCAGCTCGTCGCAAGGCCTCTACCTGTAGACAAACACAGAAAAACGCACACAAACATCCATGCCCTGAGTGGGATTCGAACCCACGATCTCGGTTTCCGAGCAAGCGAAGACAGTGCATGCCTTAGACCGCTCGGCTACCGTGACCGGCATCAAATACCTTGGTATTCGAAATTAATTCTGCGTATAATCAATGCTTTGGTAACAGAATTCACATGTTCAAGACTGTTAACAGGAAACCTTTCCATTGGATTAGACTCTTAGCTGGTTCACTTCATCTGACGCCACACTGGTTTTCCTAAGATGAAGATAAAAAGTTATCCCTGTAACAGGCCATGGAGGCCCATAGGGTTGCGAGACGTTGAGGGTACCACACTATCTAGACAGTCGGCTCACAGATGGCGGTGAGGTTGTCAGGCCTTACGCGCCGGCCGCCCTTTACCCCCCAGGAAGATTCCTGGTTCTCATTTCTGTTAGAGGCTGAGTTGACCCCAGGGCAATAAAGCGGCTGGAAGGATTTGGTAAATTAAAAGAAATATCCACCTCATCGGGACTCGAACCCGCGACCTTCCGGTTTGTAACAGTGCCTCAACCAACTACGCTACCGCGTGCCACTTAATTTTTCCAGGAGCCATTTAAAAGTATCTTCCCATCTCCTTCATAATCTTCCATGGAAAAAAAGAAAATCTCCGTGGTCTGTAGTTCACAAGCGAACTATACCGACCGAGCGACCGCCGTTTGTCGGCGAAGTTATTGCCAACTTTAGCGGATAGAGGGCGTCGCGTGGTCAGCCCAACGAATTCCCACGGCCGGTAATCTCGGTTTTCTAGACCGGAGCCTCTATTTATTTGAAGTAGCTCCTCAGTTATCCTGACGAGGCTGAGTAGACCCCGTTCAAGACCCACTAGTTTTCAGAAAATCTGGTAGCGCCGGGAATCGAAACCGGACCTCTGGATCTGTAGCCAGGAACTCTGACCACTAGACCACAGAGGCTGTCTATACTCTTCCATGTGGCCGCTATAATTTTGTAAGTACTTCTTGTATCCTGCTTACGAACTACATGGCCATACTAAATGTTCGGCCACACCGAGCGCTACGTACGCTATGTTCCCAATGTTAGCTGCGTCGCAGAGTGTACACAGCGTACGTAGCGAACATAGCGTAGCGCTCTGTGTGGCCGAACCTTTAAGCCTTTCTTGGTTTCAGTGCGCCAGTGCTGTTATGGTGCATTCAGCGTTAAAGAATAGACTGTGTTGTCTTGTGGACTGCTACGTGCAATGGCATCGCTTTTTCAACTACATTTCCCCGCTCCTCTTTCCTCATACCGAGCTGTAATCTAGCTGGTTATTTTTCTTCTGTAGGATGGCGCTGAAAGCAATTCATACTTTACTCAGTCAAACAGAAGTAGTAAATTTTGTTTTAATAACAGTAGGCTTCCTGTTTGCCGAGCACAGTGACCGTGCGGTCTAAGGCATGAGCATCCTTCGTCCACTCGAACATTGGGGTCGTGGGTTCGAATCCAACTCGAGGCATGGATGTCTGTGTCTGTTTTTATGTGTTTATGTTATTCTGTATAAAAGTAGAGGCCTTGCGACGGATTGATCCCCCGTCCAAGGATTACACCGACTGTGTATAGGATTTAGAAACTGAAAAGCGGCCAAGGTCCGACAAAGGGCTGTAGATGGGTGGGTGGATGGGCTCCCTATTTTGATTATCATTCCTTGATCGTTAGACATAACAGACCCCGTTTGCTGCCTGAACTCGTCCCTCACTCCTGCGTCCCTAAAAACAGTTCCAGGTTTTCTGCTTTCCCTTGATTGTATGTTGCTAGAAGGTGGCGAATGATAGTCTTGTAAAGCTTACAAACTTTACGAGCCAACGAGTTTCTAAAAGCGAGGAATGACAGATCGTTTCTAACATATTTAAAACATATTCAGATAGTTGGATTGTGCGTGAAAGTGAAGATGCTGCTGGCACCGCAAGCCTATATCGAGAGCTTCCGTTTGTATAATTTGGTAATGTATTCACAGTAGATTGTGCAGTTAAATTACGCATTTCCGTTTCCTCACGTATGAGCACATCTGTCTGCCTTGGATTGACGATTAAGTTTAGAGGCTTCTTTCAGAACATATTTTCAGTGTACCTGGACGTAATTACGTTGTTGCGACATTGTTGCCATGTGAGGCACTATGATCTTAACGTCGAACAAGCTAGAAGCAATTGTGTATAAGTACGAGTACTTCTGCCTCCGCACTTATCTCTGTGCAGTTCCTTTAGGTGGGAAGATTCAATTAACCCTTCTTTGGTTTATTGTATATCAATAAGTATTTTATTTTAAATAAATAAAAATAAATAACGAAGTTCCATCTTATGTAATATCCTTTATTTCCCACTAACTTTTAAGCTTATATTAACTAATCGGGTTGGCCGCGCCATAGCTCAAGCGGCTAGTCGCTGGCTTCCCACCGCAGCGGCCCGGGTTCGATCCCGGGTCTGGTGTTTTCTCTGTGGTCCGTGCCGAGGGGTAATAAAGGGACAAAAATGGTCGCTTGAGAGTGAGTTTTCAGACGTTGAGAGAGTTCGGTTGAAGAAGAGTTTATTTGTGTTAGTTGTTGTGAAGAATTGGGTCGAGTTTTGGAGATGGCAGTCCAAGGTAATTGAGAAGAAATGGTAAGGAAGGAAGACTTCATGTTTCATTGGAAGTGACAGTGTGGCTGTTATACCTCCGTTGCCTGAAGACTGAGAATCCTAGTGCATTGTAGAATAGCCATAGCACTGTACTGCCCGTAGTCTCGAGTTGTGTGAATGAGATGGCAATAAATCCAATCATCCAATCCAGAACCCGTCTTATAAGTCACCCCTACACGTGACAATACATTTCACACACTCATAGTTTCTTTAAATTCCTATTTAATGTTTTCTTTCCGTCTACATAGTGGGTCTCCCAGTTAATCGCCGTACAGAAAGTAATTCGTTCATTTATGGAATCTGTACTGCTTGTGTGGTTATTTAACGACGCTCTTCCTATCTAGACTATGTAGCGTTGGTGAAAGGATTGTTGATAAATGATGCATTGAAAAGTATTGGAAAGAAGGAGCCACAGTCTAATGGAGGTACGTTTCCAGAATTTTCCTTAAGGGACTAATGAATACCGCTCGAAACCTCGGTCGAAATGGCCTCCGTTCCGGGCGAGATTCGAACCAAGCACTTTCCGAATACGAATATTGAGCATTACGGCCACACCAGCCTGCTTGGGCTAATTGTCAAGACAGTGACAGAACTTCACAAAGTGCACTCTGACGTGAACATTAATTTCTTCAGATATTTATATTTGTTTATAAAATGGTGGCAGTGGTATATAAACGAATTTCGCCACCCGAACGTATTAACTTCGATTTATTTTTCTGACAGGGCTTTTAGTCTGTGGTAATTATTTGCCGGCACTGATGCAGCATTGTTCGTGCTCTTGCATGCATTCAGCTTACGTACCAGATGAGCTGTTGTGGGCAGGTAATCAACATGTCTCACGCATATTGCCCGGTTGCCTCCACTTCAACTGTTCAAAACCAGACACAGCTTACATTTTAGTGTTACTTTATAACGCATGTCTCAGATACATTTCATATCTGTATCCGGGGCTGATAGGTAACTGTTTTTAAAGTATTGTTATCTAACTGGTTTTGCACGGTTAAAATTTATTTTGTCAGAACTTCCGTATCGACCTTAACTCTTGACGAGCCTGGGATAGCGTAGCCGGTATAGCAACTGGCTACGTTCTGGATGTCCGAGGGGTCGGGGTTTGAGTCCCGTAGGGCCAAGAATTTTCTCCACGTCGTCCAGACCGGCTCTGGGGTCCACCTAACCCCCTATCCAATGGGTACCGGGGGATAAACTGACCACTCACCTCCAACTAGTGCCGAGGTCAAGAAAATATGGAGCTATACATCCACTTTCCCATACGTCTTCATGACGTAGTGCTTAATTAGTTAAGCACAGGGGCAACTTTACCTTTTACCTATACCTTAATCTTGCTGCAAGGTTTATGAGATTGTGGTCATGTTGCAATGACACTGACTAGTAGGGATTAAGAGTGACGTCGATTGTTGCGTATGATTCTCAGCTGGCTGCCCCCAGAAATGGTTAAGAGGTTATCCTTAATACGAAGTGGAATGTGTGTATTAGAGAAGTCAAAGCTGATATGGAATAACTGATGCAACATACATTTTGGTAAGAAAATTTAGAGATTAGAAATTACTTAGTTAACTTAAGCTTTGAGATTTCCTTTCTGGCTTCTCTCTTGAAGCCGTCAGCAGCATTCAACATTGCTCCAGGTCACCCGCGAAGTTAATCGCTTCCTCATATATCCTAACTGCATTATTCTTGGGAAACGCCGATGACGTCACCTCATACTTGTCAACGACTCCTGCACATACAGTGACAGTCATGTTACAGGTGCAAACACCGTTAAATCTAATGTTTTCTATCTGAACACTGCGTGAATCATTGTCCAGTTCCGCAAGGACAGGTTCGCTGTTGGGAGACATCTTGTTCTTACAATCTGAGATGTCGATGCAGATCTGAGAGAACAAACGAGAGTATTGTCATCCCTAAGTGACAGCAGCTACTTCACGAAAGTGGACTCACCGGCAGCCATGTAGAAAGAATACTCCTCACCGCTCATCTGCAGACGAGAAAGATTAGACCTCGCGAAGCAAGCCCCACTGCAATGTAGAGTCCTCACCTCTCATCTGCAGACGAGAAAGATGGGGACATCGCGAAGCAAGCCTCACTGCAATGTAGACTCCTCACCGCTCATCTCCAGACGGGAAAGATGAGACTTTGCGAAGGAAGGCCCACTGGAATGTAGACTCCTCACCCCTCATCTGCAGACGGGAAAGATGAGACTTCGCGAAGGAAGGCCCACTGCAATGTAGACTCCTCACCGCTCATCTCCAGACGGGAAAGATGAGACTTCGCGAAGGAAGGCCCACTGCAATGTAGACTCCTCACCGCTCATCTGCAGGCGAGAAAGATGGGGACATCGCGAAGCAAGGCCCACTGCAATGTAGACTCCTCACCGCTCATCTGCAGACGAGAAAGATAAGACTTCACGAATCGAGGTCAGCTACAATATAGAAACTTTTTCCCCTCATGAAAGCCTCTTTATATACATTACAAATATCCTTACTGGCAGTCAATTGCATAGGGAATCAAACTGCCAGAGCACAACCCTTGTCCAACGAAACAGTCGCCACCAGCCACGTAGTTCTTTTCTTCTTCTTCTTCTTCTTCTTCTCCTTCTTCTCTTCTCTCTCTCTTTTTTTTTAAGTTTCTTGGGGGTGGGGTGAGACTGAATCCCCTTGGTACTTCTGCCGCTAATTGGCCTATTTTACTATCCCCAGACGATAGATGGTGATGAATGTGAAGCAGTCGGTGGAATGAGAAATTACAAGGGAAACCGAAGTACTCGGAGAAATCGTGCCCCAATTACATTTTGTCCACCACAAATCCCACAAGACCTGAACTGGCCTCGTTCCTGGGTCGCCGCGATGGGCAGCCGGCGACTAACCGCCTAAGCTATGACATGGCCTTAGCCAGTACGTAACGGAGTACGGAAAAAACCTGTCTGCTCAGCATGAAATCTGGGAGTGTAATGATATGTGATGATGGTGATGATGAACAAAGATGTTATAAGATAGTAATTAACTCTTTAAAGCACGGTGTTACTGCATGTACCACTTGCTTTAACGTTACAAATTTCATATTTTACCTATAGCATGCACTTACATGTTTCATATCATCCTTACAATAAACAATGCCAGTTTCTGTAAACTGCAATAACCAGTTCACATTTATAGTGGAGATCCATTTTGGTTCCTGTGAAGTAGGAACTGAATTTTCAAATATTGTTTAGAGGAGCATAGCTCTGTATGGGGCTGAAACATGGACACTTATGGCAGTAGATCAGAAACATCTGGAAAGTTTCGAAATGTGGTGTTGGAGAAGGATGGAGAAGATCAGTTGGACCGGTTATGTGAGAAATGAAGAAGTGTTAATTAGAGTCAGTGAGCAGAGGAATATCCTACATGAAATAAGAAAACGGAAGGCTAATTGGATTGGTCATGTTTTAAGCAGAAACTGCCTTATAAAAGAAGTTATCGAAGAAAAGATAGAGGGGCGGATAGAAGTGACCAGAAGACGAGGAAGAAGACGTAAGAAGATGCTGGATGACCTTGGGGACAGAAGAGGATACTGTCATTTGAAGGAGAAAGCTCTAGATCGCATTAAGTGAAGGAATTGTTTTGGAAGAGACTGTGGACCTGTCGTCTTGACAGATTACTGATGATGATAATGATGTTTAGAGGAACTTATAGCTTCAAATGGTAAGGTAACGCTCTCCCTATAACAGGTCGTGGTGGCCCATAAGGTTGTGAGACGTCGAGGCTACCACATTTTCTAGACAATCGGCACAAAGATGGCGCTGAACTTGCCAGTCTTAGGCGCCGGCCCCTCTTTACCCCCCAGGAAGATTTCTGTCAGATCCTGTGCTGCTGGTTAAGTAATTAACAATTAAACGCTTCGGTATGCTAACACTTATTTGGGATGACACCAGAACTAATGTGTGCAGCCATTGACAACAAAGTTCTCTCTCAGAATGAGCCTGTCGTTTCTCATATCATTCACAATTCCGTAAGAGTGCATCTTTCCTGATAGGTGTTCTCGTTTATTTCTCGGTAAATACTCGTACTACGCGTAGGTCCAAATATCAAGAAAACTCGAAAATATTACTAGCCAGGAAACATTCTGTGGGAACTATCCAAGAAACTCCATGGCAGTTGGCCGTAGGTAGAGCAAAAGTATTAAATTAAAATAGGACCTGAAAATATGGACTGGATCGGACTGGCTTAGGCCGTATTGTGATTGGTTTCTTGGATCTATAGAAGAGGGAATATATTTACCAGGTGAATAATTACTGATCGCTCTAGACTAGGAAATTCTCTGTCATGCAATTGTGTATTTGATCATGAACAAATCCATGATTAATGTGGGGAGGCGATTTGAGAAATTAACAAGAAGGTCTGAGAAGAACTGATTGCCTGTTTTCCTTTCTCTACAATTTGAGAATATGATACAAGTCACTAATTCATAAAGCTGAGCCCTTCTTGAGAAGCCGCCAATTGTGAAGCTACTCAAGAACTTCCCAGCATTTTATAGAACCCGAAGGTGGCATGATATACAGTTATCTACTAAGTTTCATGAAAATTGGGAGAGGTGTTCGAACGGTGTTGAAGTTATTGCCTCAACAGTGTGATAGGCTTCAGAATTGGTGTTACTGATGGGGTGAAGTTCACCGCTCATCAGGTAGCATGATACATACCACGTTTAATAAAGTTCGGTTCGAGCTTTCAGAAGTTCTTTTGGTGGGGGTAGACACAGACATAGGAAGGTGATACCATAGACATCGTAAGCCTACTTTTATTTGTTTAAATAAGCGAAGTAGGCTGAAAATATAGTGTGCCCTACTGCATAACGCTGATTCACAGTCCAACTGTATTTCTGATGTGAATATTTTTCGTTTCGTCACGAAAGTTTCGTTTTCTAACTAAATTTTTTCAGAAGACCCACTTTTCTTTGCCGTCATAGCAATTTCTGGGCAGGAAGGACATTGAACCCGTAAAGCTCTCTCATAGTTACCGAGTCTTGACTTAAAATGAAACAGAAGTACTAAGTATTTTGAACAGAAGCAGTCGCGTTCCGGGATTAATAGTCTGCCCGCTCGTTTGAGCAATTTTGACACTAAAACACGGCGAGGATTTTTTTTTGGGGGGGGGGGTCTGTGTTCTCACAACCTGTTTTAAAAATCTGATACCCGAGGCTAGTGACAACTTTTTTTTTTCTACAGCCAGTCCCCCACCCCACTGTTGTGGTTCAGTAGGGGAAGGGAGAGCACCGTGAACCAGAGCCATTCAATAGGATGAAAAGAAGATACATAGCGATGGTTATATCAGTCGCTACGCGCAGCACAGCTCTGACTGCTGTAATTAAGGTCTGGTCCCTTTAAATGGGCTAGGGGAGTGGAGGGGAGGGGAGGTTATCTATTGTACAATAAAGACAGGGTAACAGGGAGATGGAGGCAGGCAGAATGAGGAAGAGGAGAGAGTGATGAATATGCATGATGTTGCAGATACGTTGGGGAGGAGATTGGCTATAAATGAATCCACCCCTCTGATAGACAGAATAAAGGGTGTGGGTAAAGAAGGACGAAACAGAATTAGGAAAGGTGTAATGCTGCAACTCCATACCAGTTTGGGAATAAAAAACACGCAGTGAATTAAATGGATGAAAATAAACGCACCTGCCCCAAACTTCAGCCGGCACATACAGGCCCATGTGTTTAAGTTTCATTTTGTATAGCAAAAAGCGTACGATACCATGCACATGCGTGGATGTGTTTGCTTATCAGAGACATATCTTCTCTGTTATTAGGGCACCGAAGGTAGTGTACACCCTGTAGTGTAAGTCACAAACGTCAATATTGTAGACACTAATTGGTCGATTTTCGTTGAACACTTTTCGAACCGATTGCCGTTTTTGATGTCACCGTCGTTGTTCTCTTAATTACACGTCTTCGACAATACCGGTGTGGCGGCCTTGCGAAATTTCGAGGCGGGAACTACACTGGAGTCCTGTTAATTTTGTATCACAACTACAATGTAGATTAGTAGAAGATCGCAAGGAATGATTTTACCCCGCAAGCGAACTATAGCGACCGAACAACCGCCGCTTGTCGGCGAAGTTTAGTGACAACTTTTTCGGATAGAGGGTATCATGTGGTCAGCGCAACGAATCTCCACGGCCGTTAATTTCGCTATTTACTTCAAATAGCTCCTCAGTTATCATCACGAGGCTGAATGCACCCCGTTCCAGACCCATTACTTCTCAGAAAAAAATCTGGTAGCGCCGGGAATCAAACCCGGACCTCTGGATCTGTAGCCAGGAACGCTGACCACTAGACCACAGAGGCAGTCCGAGTTCTGGTTACAACTGAAGTTATCGAAATGCAGTTCAGGAAGTAATTCCCACAATTGTCGTTACTGGGAATGAGAGCTACGGCTTAGGGCACTGTGAATCTATGTCTACAGCTCTTTGTTGGGCCTTGGGCACTTCTGCAGTTTCTTGATCTTATACACAGTCGGTGGGACTCCTTGGATGGGGGATCAGCCCATCACAAGGCCGCTACCTGCACACAGGACAGTACAAACCTGAAGCTGGATTCAAACCCACAATCCCAGTGTTTCAGTGGAAGAAGAGAGTTCATTCCTTAGACCGCGCGGCTACTCTGATCGGCGGGCGCTGTAAATACTCGTAGCTTTGCTAAAAACATATAAACGACGTACTAGGTATGTGACGTCCATCCGCGCCTATCCCCATTTCCAGCGCTAATAATAGCTCTATGGAAAATAAGTTCCACTCGTAGTGGTAGTGGCAGTAGTAGTAGTGGTAGTAGTAGTTGTAGTAATGCTACTTTATATGCTATAGTAGTATTTTGGAAGGCAACGAGGATGGAATGTAACATCAAGGAAATGCAGGAGTCGGACAAAATAAGAGAAACACAACAGATGCTGTAGAAATGTCTTTATTAATATAGTGTCGGGCCACCTTTTGCCTTCAGCACAGCCGCGGTCCTTGAAATGGTTTCGCCCAAGTTTTGGATAGTCTATAGCAGAATTTTATACCATTCTTCTTGAAGATCATCTTCAGGTTGCTTTAGAGATGTTTGAGATGTGAATCTGTACCTCATTCATGTCTCCAACACTGACCACAGTGGTTCAATGATGGTCAAATCTGGTGATTGTGATGGCCGGGGAGGATATTGCGGCTGTGTGAAAGGGCGCATTGTCGTCATGGTGAACTGCATCGTTGTTCGGATATAACGTCTGGGCCATGGGATAAACGTGATTACTCAATCTTCCCACGTACTCCCATGCAGTAATTCGGCCATGAAGGGTAATAATGGGATCAGCAGAATACTCTACCACGATATTGCTGCCCAAACCATCACAGAACCTCACTGTGTTTCACTGTTGGAACCAGGCATTCTGGACTGTAGGCTTCCTTGGTTGTTCTGCAAACGTAAACTCTTCCTGATGTAGGGAACAGCGTGAAGGACGACTCATCTGACCATATCACGCGTGTTTCTAGCTGCCTGATATCCAGGTTTTATGGCCGTGACATCAACGTTTATGCATCTGAGCATTACTTTCAGTAATCAGAGCAAACAGAGCGACCGCTGCTTGTCGGCGAAGTTAATGCCACTGTGGTCTAGTGGTCAGATTTCCTGGCTACAGATCCAGAGGTCCGTGTTCGATTCCCGGTTCTACCAGATTTTCTTTGAAGTAGTGGGCCTGGAACGGGTTCCACTCAGCTTCGTGAGAATAACTGAGGAGCTATTTCAAGGAAATAGCGGCTCCGGTCTAGAAAACCGAAATTAACGGCGTGGGGATTCGTTGCGCTGACGATGCAACACCCTCTATCCTCTAAAGTTTCCACTAAACACGTAAAACACTTGATAATTATAAATAATTAGTGCTCGTTATAACCGGCAAGTTATAATGAACGATTACATTTTGACATAAATTCCAGTTCTGTTTCCTGTAACAATCATGAAATGAACATGAACATGAAATATAAAACCGCGAAAATTTATTAGATTTCAAGCTCAGTAATTCTAGTAAATGTGTTTATAGCCTGTAGCCATACAACTTTTACGCAAGATAAGTTAACGTATTTCACCACTTGTCGCCTGGAAAAGAAAGTGTTACTCAGATGTCATGTAATTGTACTTACTTACTTACTTACTTACTTATGGAGCTGAGCACTTCTTGAGGAGAAGCCAAATCTGCAGCTACTCAAGAACTTCCAAGCATTTTATGGAACCCGAAGGTTCATTACCGTGTTCACAAGTGACCTTCACTGGCCCCTATCCTGAGCCAGATCAATCTAATTCATACCATCCCATCCTATATCTCTAAGATCCATGTTAATATTGGCCACCCACCAACGTCTTGGTCTTCCCAGTGGTCTCTTTCCTTCTGGCTTTCCCACCAATATCCTATGTGCATTCCTCTTCTCCCCATTCGTGCTACATGCCCTGTCCACCTCATTGTCCTTGACTTGATCATTCTAATTATACTTGGAGAAGAGTACAAGTTATGAAGCTCCTCATTATGCAGTTTTCTCCAACCTGTTGTCACTTCATCTCTCTTCAGTCCAAATATTTTCCTCAACACCCTGTTCTCAAACACCCTCAGTCTATGTTCCTCCCTTAATGTCAGAGAACAAGTTTCACACCCATGCAGAACCACAGGCAAAATTATAGTTTTGTATATTGTAGTTTTTATGTTTTTGAACAGCACACGAGAAGACAGAAGGTTCTGGACTGAATGGTAGCAAGCGTTACCCTCAAAATTAAATGTACTTTACGCCAGATAACTCATTATCGCTCAGACCAAGTTTTTTCTTCTTTCATGCTTGCATATGATATGGTCTTTGGCTTATCCAGTCTCAGAATTAGTCATGATATAGTTTATTTACGGTTTGTTGAACACGCCGTTGTTAGCTCAGACGTAAAATAGTAAACGGGATTAATTGGTCGTGGAATAATTTGAAGTATTGTTACCATCCTATTATACGGGGTATGTATTCAGAGACCAGGAAAAATCACGAAATATCTCAGTCAGAATTGCCGAATCCCTAGTCACAATAGTCCTACCCACTCGAACAGGAGGTTCAGTGGTATGATATAACGAACCTTTTCCAGTACGTGATAGGGCTTCTTGGATATGGAACGACTTTAACACGAACCAACATCCATGCAACAAGCATTATTCGAGCCTGCAGCCCCAGTGTGGTACTGCTCAAGGATTATGCTCGGAAAAGTATTCTCCTCGGTTAAAAAGTGAGTGAACATGTGTCATGGCAGCCTAAGGGGGAAAATATTGCAATATGGGGTAATGGCTAAAGATGGAAAGGAAAAGAAAATATAAAACTATCCCTGTAACAGGCCATGGAGGACCATAGGGTTCTGAGACGTCGAGGCTTCCACATTTTCAAGCCATTCGGATCAAAGATGGCAGTGAGGTCCGCCTTACGCGCCTGCCGTCCTTTATCCCCCAGTAAGATTCCTGATACTTATTTCTGTTATAGGCTGAGTCGACCCCAGAGCCATAATGTGGCTGGAAGGATTAGGTCAATTGAACAATCTAATGACCTCATCGGGAATCGAACCCGCGACCTTCCGGTTTGTAGCATAGTGCCTCAACCAATTACGCTATCCCGCGGCCCTATTGATGGGAGGGTGCTTATAAGAAAGTTTGATATGGTGCGGACTGCTGCGGAAACTTGAGATCTTCTACCGGTTTTCTGATTTGATTAAAAAATATCACAAACCCCAATTAAAACTTCAAGAACACACACCACAGAGAGGCGTGCTATTACCCACCTACCAGTAGCCTCTTATGTCACACAGGGTAGTCTGACACCCTGGAAAGTGCGGAGCA
>NW_019727389.1:497422-514842 GCF_002891405.2 Cryptotermes secundus | reverse complement strand
TCACAATGATGACGAAAAGTTTCTCCAACCTTAGTCTTTATTTTCTCTTCTCCACCCTTCCTCTCATCCCTACGTATCAATCGGGCAACCATCAGCCATATTCGTCCTTTCCCCGCCCTGAAGATTGAAACTACTTCCTGAAAGTTGGTGGTACTGTGCATTATAGCAGTCAGCTGCCAAGTAAACCAACCAACTGCAAAGAAATAACAAAGTTAGAGAAAATTTCCCCCTCCCACACACACACACACACACACACACACACACACACCTCACTACATCCCTCCTATAAAAAATTGAGCGAAAAGAAGTTTTAACAACAAAAGTCTGGAGTCCGAAAGTTTGTTTTAATGGAGATTCTTGGGTGAACTCGTGCAATGTAAGTCTCTGTGATGGAAACTTACTTTGTGTAGCCCGTTATAGAGCTCTTCTGTCGTATTTCACTCAAGTATACACCCTATCAAAGAAGTATATTTTATGATATTGTTTTCATAAGTGGGTGCCCTAACAGTCCTTCTTTTTCTTAATTAATTTTTTTTTCGGTAATATCGTGCGCGCGTTGTACGTGCCCCCCTCCTCCGCCATGCAATAACTTCTTGAACCAGTTGACCGATTGTCATGAAATCTGATATCCGCATACTGCACTTTGCTTTAGGTAAGTGCTCTTTATTTCCCTTACTTACTTACTTACTTACTTACTTACTTACTTACTTACTCACTCATGGAGCTGAGCCCTTCTGGAGGAGCCGCCAATTCTGCAGCTACTCAAGAATTTCCCAGCATTTTATGGAACCCGAAAGTTCATTACCCTGTTCACAAGAGCCTTCCACTGGAACCTATCCTGAGCCAGATCAAACCAATCCATAACATCCCATCTTGTCTCTTCTAAGATCCATTTTAATATTGTCCACCCACCTACGCTTTGGTCTTCCCAGTGGTGTCTTTCCTTCTGGTTTTCCCACCAATATCCTATACGCATTCCTCCTCGCCCCCATTCGTGCTACATGCCCTGCCCACCTCATCCTACTTGACTTGGTCATTCTAATTATACTTGGAGAAGAGTACAAGTTATGAAGCTCCTCACTGTGCAGTTTTCTCCAACTTCCCGTGACTTCATCTTTCTTTGGTCCAAATATTCTCCTCAACACCCTGTTCTCAAACACCCTCAGTCTATGTTCCTCCCTTAATGTCAGAGACCAAGTTTCACACCCATACAGAACCACAGGCAAAATTATAGTTTTGAATATTTTATTTTCTATATTTTCGGACAACAGACGAGAAGACAAAGGTTCTGGACTGAATGGTAGCAAGCATTACCCGAGTTCAATCTTCTCTTAATTTCCTGCTGAATCATTTTTCGATCTGTTATCGTTGTTCCCAAATATCTGAACTGTGTCACATTTTCAAAACATCTGTTTTCTATCTTTATGTCATGATTTTGCCCTGCATTTTGGTGACGAGACAGCAATACATACTTAGTTTTCTCAGTGTTTACTTCTAGACCAACCTCCTTACTTGCGTCAGTCAAAGTTTGTGTGTTTTTCTTTATGGTGTCTATACGTATGATCACCCAGTAGATTCACATAATGGGCATGAATGTATGAATGTATAAGGAGTGGGCCTTCTTGGCCCTTGTACCGCGACCACAGTCATCTATTGTGCCTCAACATCATGGGCATAGACCAACAGCTGATGTGTCCCGTTTAATTTCAGTCCCACCTGTTTTCCCTGGACCTTCCTAATGGCATATTCTAAAGAAAAGTTGATAAGGAGTGGCGATAAAGCATCTCCTTGTTTTAGACCATTCTGGATAGGAAATTTATCAGACAGATGTTTACTTACACGGACTTTACTATACGTTTCATTTAAACACATTTTAATCAACTTAACTAGTTTCATGGGTACCCCAACCTCTATCAGAATATTGTACAATACTTCCCTCCTAACTGAATCATAGGCTTTCTTGAAGTCTATGAATAGTTGATGTACTCTCTCATCGTACTCCCATTTTTTCTCCAGTATCTGACGAATGCAAAAGATCTCATCTGTAGTTGATCTGTTACGTCGAACCCACACTGATGCTTTATTTCGCTACAGTCTGTAATACAGATGTGGGGGACCACCCAGCAAACCTCTGAGGTAAATATAGAAGAAGTTCATATCCTACTATTTATTAGTAATGGCGACGTATCAAGTGGAACTTTCATATTGAGATGTTTCATCTGGCTGGCAGATGTGTCCTGTTAAAGTGTTAATGTCTCAGATGACAGCTGGATGCAGTCGACTGCATCTTCTCGATTGGATCACGTTAAATGGAAGGGGACAGCATTGGGCTCTAAACACGTACTGGGACAGGTGAGACTGGAGACAGGTCCTTTCACGGACGGGACACTAACAAATGTTGAGTCTACAGGCTCGTCAGTTTCATGAACAAATGTAATGAAGACTGTAAAGCGCTTCTGCAGTGTGTCGTACCGTAAGTGTCGTCTCTGTGATACAGATGTCCCTGACACGGTTTGTTGTTGCGAGTGGTAAGTTGATGCAACCCGAAGGTTCATCACCATTGGGCCTTCTCATTCACTGAATCAGTCCTCTTCATCACTGAACAGCTTGTTTCCCTTACTTCTCTGTTGATATTTTGCCGGAATATGACCATTTCCTAGGCAAGGACTCCGTAAACACTGCTTAAAAACCGGAATAGCAGCAGAAGCGGAAGTCATTTTGCTAGGCAACAGTTCGCTAGCACCTCTTCCCGTGACAACAATCAAAATAACAGAGGAGAATTAACTGTTCGACATGGTGATCTGTATTCGGTCCGCATGGAAGTTAGTTCAGTCCAGGACATTTCATTCGTGAGGGATGAATCCCGTTTGGAGACGGGGTCGAATTCCTCCACCGTAACCCTGCGAGTCGTAGGAGGCAACAAAAAGGGATGTCTCAAATCTGAGACAGAGAAATATGGAAACTCGGACCCAAGAATGACTGCGTTGGCGAGGGCCAGCACCAATTGTAAACGACAGACCCGTCCTCTCATCAGAGAGAGCGCCCCACATCAACAAACCCGCAACTATCTGACTAATAAGAATCTGGATGTAAGCCCCAGATGGGTGCTCTATTACAAGTTACAATGGCCGACTGACCGTCGGTCGTAACATAAGACTCGATTCGACTTGACTCGACTCGTGAGTGATTCTTCACAGATTCACTCGTATCAGACTTCAGAAGGCAGTTTAGTAGTTGAGTATTCAGCTGTGATAAGATTCGTTACCAAGCAACGACTAGTGTAAGCAGACATTAAAGCCTTTATTTTGTGTGCTATAGTTACAGTAATCTTTCGAGTGTTATAATTAATTGTAGTTACGACCTGTGAGTGTCCAGTAATTCTATTCACCAATCCAAACCCCGTCTACAGTCACTATTACACATGACAATATTATCCTCCAGTTTGGCATTTGCAGTTCTACTGAACTTGGTGCGTTGGTGTGAGATAGAAATATATGACAGTGTTGATCTTCGTTGCTATATGAATAGATTTCATTGGTTTGCTAGAAAGCTATATCGGTTTGTGTATTGTTTGTCAGATATTAGCAACTTGCTATGGCCACTTCATGCGGACATCACTCGCATGATGGGTACTGGTATGTTAAGTTTGCTTGTGAATTGGACAGAGGTTAAAGACAAAGGACGTAAGAAAGGTTAGACGGACCAGGAAAACGTTCCAGTATTGATCAGCCAATAAACCCGAAGACTGTGAGCATGTACGTACATTAATGGAATTTATAAATATGTAAATATACCTGTGTACGCCTAGCGAGAAACTGCAAGTTGTGGCATTAAAAATAGGAGAGCCTCAGAAAAACAGACTGAAACGAAAAAATACAAACGGAGTACTAGGCCGTGCCATAGCTCAAGCGGTTAGTCGCTGGCTTCCCACCGCGGCGGCCCGGGTTCGATCCCTGGTCTGGTCAAGTGGGATTTGTGGTGAACAAAGTGGGGCTGTGGTAGGTTTTCTCCGAGTACTTCGGTTTCCCCTGCCAATCTTCATTCCACCAATTGCTCCACAATCACCCTCACCTATCATCTGGGGCTGGTACAATAGGCCAGAAGTGGCGGCAGTACAAGGGACTTAGTCCCACCCCACTAGCAATAAAAATAATAAAAAAAACAGAGTACTGAAAACTCCTTCGTAAGAGTTCCAGAAGGGAATAAGTGCCCCCTCCCCACTACTACATTTCTAGTCCTAAAGCTTCTGAAGGAATTTAGACAAACTTTGGAATTAGAAGTTCGTACTAAAATGTGATTAGTGAATATGATTACGGTCCTTTTGCGCACCAAATCCGTACCGCAGAGCTTCACAACCAAAACTAACTATTATTTTTATATAATCTTTTCCCTTTATCGAAAATTTGGACGTGGTGTAATATATAGACATCATTAAGATTTATAACTCTTATTTGAAGGAAGTGTCAATAATATATTTTGTTTGATTGCTGGAGAAACATCTTAGAACGAGACCACTTCAGTGATGGATACACAGATGGAAGAATAGCACTGGGATGTCTCTATATTATGATTCGTCAAACTGTGAGTCTGGAATCCTAGGGGCTCGCCTAGTTTTCAAGGATTATTTAAAATATAGTTTATCCACGCGCAGGTTTGGCAAGTGAATAAGCAAGATTTAACAGATGCTTCTCGAATATATCGCTGCAGCCGGAGGAAATAGTCACTAATTTTTTCATTATGTTGCATGTACATTCTGTGAATAGCTTAATATAGATTTAGGGAGGTTATACAACTACACGAATGTGCGGAACTGCAGAGATGGGAGGTCACGTGAATTTATTTATTATTTTTAGGGGTCGCTGTATCACAACGTTTTGAGAACCCTTGTTTTGTAGGGTTTGGCAATGTGTATATGTATATTAACCTAGTTTCGGATGGAGGTTAGTGACGAGTTCTGTTGAGGTTTTAAATATTTGGATTTTAATGTCGGTGATTTAATTGGTCATTTAGTAAGTCCGTTTGCTGGTGGGTCATTTACGGGGTTATTGGTGAATGCACGCGAGCACAGTGGGGCTAGGCCTACCTCCATGAACTTCTCCGTTCACTTCGGTTTTTCTAGATCTTACACATTCGGTAGGCCTCTACCTGTAGACAAACACAAAAAAACGCACACAAACATCCATGCCCTGAGTGGGATTCGAACCCACGATCCCAGCTTCCGAGCGAGCGAAGACAGTGCATGCCTTAGACCGCTCGGCTACCGTGACCGGCAATGTATAACATAGCCATGGTAATATTTAAAAAGCAATACCGTACGCAGGATACAAAATCTAACAAATTAACACTAATCGCCTGCTCTCCTGTCAGTGTAATATTAGTATCTGATACAAGTAGGAAGAATTCTTTATGTATGCATAATGGAGTCAATGAAACAATACAGTTCCCGAGGCTACAATTCTAATAATGCTGATGGAGGTTATTTATGAAGTACACTGTTGAAATGACCTTCAAACAATATTAAGGTCTTTTTGTCTCAGAAATTTGAGAGGATGCAATATTGGTATTACTGATGGGCGGGATTTATGATGCAAGCCGTTGAGGTAGCTTCATATGGCATGATATACGTAGAAAGTTTTATGAAGATGATACTGGCGTTCAAACAATATTAACGTTTTGCCTCAGCAATTTGAAAGACTTGAATTTGAATTTGCAATGTACGCCTTTGAAATAGGCTCAGGTGGCATGATATATTTACCAGGTTCCATGACGATCGGTTCAGTAATATTACGGTTAGTACCGTAAAAGTTTGAGACTGTAATGTTGGTATTACTGATCGAAGGGATTTATGAAGTATGCCGTTGAGATAGCTTCGTGTGGCTTGACGTACTGTACATTCTGGTTTTCATTAAGATTGGTACAAGAGTTCAAACAATACAAAGGTTTTGTCTCAGAAATGTGAGAAGCTGTAATGTTGGTATTACTGTGGGCCAGATGCCATGATATACATGCCAAATTTCGTAAGGGTTGGTTCAGGCATTCAAAAGTTGGGGGATACACATGGAGACACAGCAACGTGATCTCATAAGTCTAATTTTTTTTTTCAAAATAAGGAAAATAAGCCAAAATGGGTAAAATATTCGCTGTTGTTAGAAAGTAGACTCTAGAAGCCGGTAATGCTAATTTAGCTTCAGTGCAGTAGTATTTGATCACTGTTTGATCCTTCGTACGATTTCAAGATCAATTGACTTCCCCACGTTCTCCTTTATTTTCACTTCTCCGCTCTTCAAAGCAAGGGAGTTCTTACAAACTCTGAAGTTGCCCAATGAAATTTTCTTTCATCCCTTGAGTGAATAGATACAACTCAACTTGTTCAACATGGGGGAAGTGCCATTGGTAATTACATTTGAAGTTCCGTAAACGTGGTGGAATTTCTTGACTAGCTGAAAGATCATCTTCTCAAGAATGACTCTAGGCATCCATGTGACTGGTTGTGTTGATAGGCGTGGAACACATAATTCATGTTATTCAAAAGCCACGAATTAAATACACTGCACTTTTGCAAATCATCGTAAACATCAAATAAATTCAGACATGAAGCGATTTCCAGTATCTTAGTGTAGCATGGAATCAGTTTGGGCCTACTGTTTAAATAACATAAATAATATGCTTTATCTGTGGTCTAGTGGTCAGAGTTCATGGCTACAGATCCAGAGGTCCCGGGTTCGATTACCGGCGCTACCAGATTTTCTGAAATATATTGGGTCTGGAACGGGGTTCACTCAGCCTTCTGAGGATAAATGAGGAGCTATTTCAAGGAAATAGCGGCTCCTGTCTAGAAAACCGAAATTAACGGCCCTGGAGATTCGTTGCGCTGACCACGCGACACCGTCTATCCTCTAAAGTTGGCACTAACTTCATCGACAAGCGGCGGTCGCTCGGTCGGTATACTTGTAGTTCAGTTGCGGATTAAAACCACGGAGTTGTTGTTGTTTTTAATCGAATATATTAGTTAAGTTTTGGCACAAACTTAGGCCGTAAATGGGACGGAAAGACCCACATGGTTAATAAAGCTCCAACGAGAGAATTCAGCCTTTAACGATTTCATTTTAATGTAAATTTCAACAAAATTGAGTGCTGCTGGAAAGGGAAGTTATAGAGCCTTTCTTGTTTTCATGTTGCAGGACCTGACCGTCACAGATGATACAGTGTTGGAGGAGCACAATGAGGACCCTTGCATCGTGCAGATGAGGCTCATCGGTGACGGAGGTAGGCCCTACGCCGTCATAACTTAATAATCATGTCAAACATTTATAACTGTGTCACTGTGATCAATCCCAGAGTCTTTGCATATTATTATAATCTTTCAGTCAAATAATGTCGCATGACATCTCGCGAATTAGGTATTTCTATCTGTCTTCTCCATAGTCTACCACTGTCCCTATTCTTAGCCAGATGAATCCAGTCCACACGCTCTTCGTATAAGGTCAGTTTTATTTTCATCGTTCTGTCTTCGCGCGAGTGATCTCTTCCTTTGAAGTTTCCGGAAAAACTTCGGTATCAGTGTTTACTCGTCGTCAAGTAGTAGGCCTGTTCGGACCGTCAAATCAAAGGAGGTGGGGTTAACCAGGATACGTACATAGTGCGTAACTGATAGACGAGTTGTTAGTCTGCTAACCTGAAGAGATCACTTGGGAGACCTACACGTAATTGTGAACGCAATATTCAAATTCATCTTAAATAGGATGCCAGAATATTGTCACGTGTATGGGGGTACGCGTGACGAAAATAATGGGTTCTAGTTCGGATGACTGGATTTATTGGCGCTTCGGTTACAAGTTCTCTTAATCACACGCTGTCGCTATTCTAGACTCTTTCCAGGGCACCGTTACACACGCACCAGGATTCTCCGTCTGCACTAAGTCGTCTCCTAGCAACGGATCTCAACACAGAAATTAACACTTCAAATCACTATGAAGCCTGCTTGTCATTTCTTGTTCAATCACCTTGGAACCTCGGAACCCAACTAAAAACTCCGTGTATTATTCATTCCTCCAGCTTACTGCTCATTCCTCCTGCTTACGACTGCCCACAAACGACCTTTGTTGTCTTTTATAAACCTTCGGCGCGGACCTACAGAAAACACGTCACGTGATCCCTACCCAGCGAGTTCATTGGCGCGCTGACTGTTGCCTAGCAAAGATCTATAATCATTCGTTCTCTTGTTGCATGAGCGTATCGCGGGGTGTTTGTCCAGCCGTTGCCTAGCAATGCGTTGACATATCACAGTATGTAGACATACGGGATTCGTCCAGCTCAGAATAGGGTCCAATGGCAAGCTCTTGTGAACTCGGCGATGAACCTTCGGGTTTAATAAAAGATGGAGATTCTCATGACCAAGAAAAAACCTTATATAGGATATGAGGATATTTAGGCATGTTAGATTCATTTAGCTTAGGGTAGATTCCAGAGTTTGGCTCTTGTGAACACGGTAATGAGCGTTGTACTTATATAAAAGACGAAGAATTTCTTGGCCTAGAAATTTATCTGCAATAGGGCGTGAGGATGCGCAAGTCTATTTGATTCATGTACCTTAGGATAGATACTAATGGTGGACTCCTGTGAGTATGGTGTTGAATCTTTGGGTTCAGTAAAAGACGAGTTTTGTATCCAACTGATCTACTGTCAGCTTCTCAGTAAGGGCTCTAAGGTGAAGGTGAACTTATCCCTGTGCTTAACTATTTAAACGTCCCTACCGGGACTGAAACTACGACCCCTCGGTCATCCAACCCGTAGCCAGTCGCTATACCGACTACGCTATCCAGGCCGCCCTTAGTAAGGGCTGTGGTCCATGAAATTAATTAATTACTTCTTTGCAGGCTCCATTATTCCTGCAGCACGTTTTTGAAGCTAAATGCACGTCACTTCTGCTTGTTAGCTTTCCGATTAACACAGTGGTACGATACGTACCCTAGCTTATCCTACAAATACCAGACTTTTTCCCACAGTCTTCTTTTATGACCCACTTTGTTCCGAAAACGAAGCATTAAGTAATTCTGTTAGAAGCTTGGTAACTTATAGTTGTGAGAAGTTGCATGACAGTAAGAAATACGGCTGGAGGCTGTATTAATTAGATAAAACGTGTAAACGGTTAACTAACGCCTTTCATGTAAATTATTCAGAATAAGAATGGAAAATGTGTGTTTTCATTCTTTCACTACTAGTGATGCTGATGGTGGGACTCATTGCCTGGAGAAATAAGACTGAAACACTTTTGCGGTTTTATCGACAAGGAGAGATGGAGACATGTGATTGGAGTGGAGAAGAAGAAACAGTGTATTTATATTAACGCGTTTCTACGTCGGTCAGCATAGTGTCTGATTACAAGCTGGAAGACTGGTCTTCGATTCCTAACAAAGACAATGATTTTTCTCACTGACTGACTGAATTAGTTGGCCGCAACCGTTTTATAACATTATGAACATCCGAGTTCGAAGTAGGAGCTAAGTGTAAAGTGTCCGTAGATTGATGAATAAAGGGAATGGTTTTAGGGCAAGAACGAATATAAACAAACTCCATGGCCGGTAGTCCGCAAGCGAAGTATACCGACCGAGCGACCGCCGCTTGTCGGCGAAGATAATGCCAACTTTAACAGATAGAGGGTGTCGCGTGGTCAGGGCAACGGATCCCCACGGCCCTTAATCTCGGTTTTCTAGACCGGAGCCGCTATTTCCTTGAAATAGCTCCTCAGTTATCCTCACGAGGCTGAGTAGACCCCGTTCCAGACCCACTACTTCTCAGAAAATTTGGTAGCGCCGGGAACTGGACCTGGAACCTCTGGATCTGTAGCCAGGAACTCTGACCACTAGACCACAGAGGCGATCTGGCTTGAGTTACATCAGCATTTGGCTGCGCCATAGCTCAAGCGGTTAGTCGCTGGGTTCCCACCGTGGCGGCCCGGGTTCGATCCCAGGTCTGGTCAAGTGGGATTTGTGGTGGACAAAGTGGCGCTGGTGCAGGTTTTCTCCGAGTACTTCGGTTTCCCCTGCCAATCTTCATTCCACCAACTGCTCCACAGTCATCCTCACCTATCATCTGTGGCTGATACAATAGGCCAGAAGTGGCCGCAGTACAAGGGACTAAGTCCCACCCCACTAGCAATAAAAAGAAATACATCAGCATTTAATCTATGAACGTTAGCATCAAGAGATGTTTCGTTGTACAGTGAAGACCACTCATAAGTGGGCAAGGAAATATAAAGCACTGCGTAATCCCCAGCAGAAAATCTCTTGTAAGAAGTATTAAAATTTTGTTTATAACGTCGAACTGGCATTGGACGCTCAGTGATGAAAGGAGAACGGGAATGAGCGGGCTGAACTAGGCCGTATTCAGCATGGTCAACTGAAAGCTCAGCAAAATTTGAGAAAACAAGGTCAAGCAAGTTGCCGTCGTTTTCAGCATAATTACGTTGGTTTAAACCGGAAACAAGTGGCGGAGTGTATGAAATATCCTTTCAGTTTGGGGAAGCTAAATCACAATTCCAATCGAATCAGGGACATAAAATCCCAGCGCAAAATCACACGATAACTTAAGGTATCTAACCTATTTTCTAAAAAGTTGAAGTAATTTTTAATATTACAACCTTGATATCAGGGACGAAATAAGCAAGTCACGGCCATCAGTTACAGTAATTTATGCCCATACACGGTGTTGAATATAGCTACTGGCTACGGGCTGCACGGCCAAGGATTCGGAGCTCGAGTCCCGGTGGAGGGCAAGAATTTAACGTTTGCATGTCGTCCAGACCGGCTCTGGAGCGTGAAGCGATCAATCACTTCCAACTAGTGCCAAGGTCAAGAAAACGTGTGCTTATACATCCACTCCCCCATACGTTTTCATGGCGTAGTGATCAATTAGTTAAGCACAGGGACAGCTGTACCTTTTCTATACGTTGTTGAAAATAATCAAGGTCGAATCTACGTTTAGAGCCAGAACTGCTTCGGAAACAGCGGTTGAAGCTGTAGTATGACAGTCTCTATCAGAGTGATTACTTACTTACTCAAGGAGCTGAGCCCTTCTAGAGGAGCCGCCAATTCTGCAGCTACTCAAGAATTTCCCAGCATTTTATGGAACCCGAAGGTTCGTTACCGTGTTCACAAGAGCCCTCCACTGGACCCTATCCTGAGCCAGGCCAATCCAATCCTTTCTTTCTAAGATCCAGTTTAATATTGTTCACCCACCTACGTCATGGTCTTCCCAGTGGTCTCTTTCCTTCTCGCTTTCCCACCAATATCCTGTATGCATTCCTCGTCTCCCCCATTCGTGCTACATGTCCCGTCCACCTCATCCTCCTCGACTGCAGATATCCTTGCTAGCATTCATAGCTCCGGAGATTCAGAGCTGCAACAGCGCCCAAGTAAACTGACACTCCGCCACCACAACTCGGCACTATCGCACGTTGCAACACGCACGTCTGCTCAGCTCGAGGCTGAGAGTGTAATAATAATAATGTGGTCTTGTGGTCAGAGTTCTGGCTACAGATCCAGAGATCCCGGGTTCGATTCCCGGCGCTACCAGATTTTCTGGCAAGTAGTGGGTCTGGAACGGGATCCACTCAGCCTCGTGATGATATCTGAGGATCTTTTCAGGGAAATAGCGGCTCCGGTCTAGAAAACCGAAATTAACGGCCGTGGCGATTCGTTGCGCTGACAACGCGGCACCCCCTGACCGCTAAAGTTGGCATTAACTTTGCCGCCAAGCGGCGGTCGCTCGGCCGGTATAGTTCGCTTGAGGACCAAAACCACGGAGTTTGTTTTTAATAATAATAATAATAATAATAATAATAATAATAATTAAATTCCATTCTGTTCTGTTATTAGAGGACGAGAACTATGAAAAGAACCCGAAGAATCAGGTCTGTTCAGAGCACATAATTAAGGCACAGCGATGGGTTCATGAATTGTTTAACGTTCACCAGTGGGGAAACACAGTCAGCTTTTGTATTTGGGTTTGCTGAAAATATTCCTTCATCACATGGGTATAGGCACTCTCTGCCCTTTTCCTCCCCCAACAGTTACATTTTATGCTCCAAATATTGATGCTTATTTGCTTACCCTCTGTGTTTATTTCTGTGAATGCACCGCAGTGGCTGGGGTCGTGTGCGCATATTTTATTGGTCTAAACTGAGTTGCGTTCTGGTGGGTAAATGACACGCAGCATTCACACGGAGACATTATTACTATTATTATTATTATTATTATTATTATTATTATTATGCATGCGGGATAACTCAGTTGATATAAGGATTAGGTTACTGGCTAGACAACCGAGGAGTCATGGTTCAGTTCCCGGTAGGAGCAGAGATTTTTCTCTTCCCCATAGTGTCCAGCCAGGCTCTGGGAGATATACCTCCACTCGCCCACACGCCGTTGTGGCGTGGTATGAAACGACAATTACATTATGCACTTATAAAGGTAACAGTAAAGATATAAACAGGTTAAATTAACCCTGTCTTTAATTAATGAAGCGCCACGCCATTCTTGACCTCGGCACTAGATGGAAGTGAATGATCAGCTTCACGCCCCGGCCATTTTACTCCCCCCTGGGGACTGAATGTTCACTACCCATTGGATAGGAGACTGGGTAGGTCCCAGAGCCGGTCTGGACACTGTAGAGAAGATAGAAACTTCTTTGCCCGTGCTGGGAATAGAACACCGTAGCCCGTCCCTATGCCGACTGAGCTATTCCGGCTAACGGAAGAGTAACAGTGCTAACTTCAATTACTAATTATGTAACCATCTTGTTTATATTGCGTTTCCGGATGGGAGATGCGAACTTTGGTGTATGAACAACACTAGCGCCAATTAGCCCATAATTCAGGGTACATGTTGGAAAGACACGCAGTCTTTGTTGCGGTAATGTCTTCATAGAATGTGAAATAAAAACATGGTGTCCCCGCAAATATTTTCTTCAGATTTCGGTTTGATTGCAGTAGGCAAGTGTAATTGGTACAGTGACGGATCAGAAACATACTTATAGGATAGGATTGTTCAAAGTCAGTAGTTAACAAATATGGGAACGGTTCCAAATTTCGAGGTTGTAGCTGATAGATTTAACATATACAAAATCTATACTTATATAATAAGTTCTTCCTAAAACGTAAAATAAAGTACGGTAAATGTGCAGTAACCGATTCCATTGGCCATGCGGTCTAAAGCACGAAATGTCTTCGCCCGCTCAAACACTGGAATCGTGGGGTTCGAATCCCACTCGAGGCATGGATGTATGTCTGCTTTTATTCTTTGTTTATGTTGTCCTGCATAGATAGTGGCCTTGCGACGGGCTGATTCCCCGTCTAAGGAGTCTTACCGACTGTATACAAGATCCAAATTTGAGAATTAATTCTGAATGGATACACACCAGAGGACCTAATCCGTCAAGGAAGAAGAAGCAGAAATCAACAGCGACAGTGACTCATTCATTGTATTCAATTCGTATTTTTTAGCGTTTGTAATATTTAAGATTTGCTTTGCACATTTCATTCTGTTGTCATGTCTTTGATAGATCTTATTGCTTTAATTTACCTCATGCTCTTTCAATCCTCTCCTATAATTGACTTATTTGCTGCTGTCAGGCTCTAAAATAAATTACTTGAATATTATAATTGTTGCTTCTGCTGCAGTTACTGTTGTTTTTGTCGCTGTCGTTTTTGTTGTTGTTGTTGTGTCCTCTTCCCAAAAGGGGCTGTATCTCCGATTTCACATCCCTCATTTTTGGGATGGATACATTTATATTATTGACAGATACATATACTAGGCACTGCATACGCACAAATGCTATTGTTTTCCAAAGCTTATCAGCAGTATAGGTCTCAGTAATATTTACTGTTTACAAGGAAACGATAATTTGTTTGTGATTTATGTTTGGCAGTGGTGGAGTCGATAATGAGAGGGGAGAACGTGGGCATCACCCCACGGAGGTCGAGGTCGTCGGCAGTGCTGACACAACATCAGCAGCAGCAGCCGGTGAGTGGGGGTGATGATTCGATTTCCCCGTAATTCATTCCAGGCCCCTTCCACAATATCTGGCCACATAATTAATGCCTGTACCAGTAAGTATTTGACACGATTTACGAATAAACAGGACGGGAACCACACGCCCCCTTCTGATAGAAGAAAGGTTGAAGATGCAGAATAAGTCGCGGACTAAGAAATTACAAATCGGTAGACATCCCAAGTGATTTTCCATGAAGTTTTCTGCCTTAATGTTGGCCAGTTATGAAGGAACCTCAAAATGCTGAAAGTTGTGCAAGAATTACAGAAAATTCGTCATCAATCCTGAAGATCTTCCCCCACCTCCATCTCCATTTAATAACATTTTTCCCATCACTTACTCTGTCCTCAGATTCGTGATACAGCAGAGTCGGAATAGCTCAGTCGGTGTAGCGACAGGCTACGGGCTGGATGGTCCCGGTAGGGACAATGTTTTTCTCTACTCCGTAGCGTCCAGGCTGGCTTTTGAGACCACCTGACTTCCAATCCAAAGGGTACCGGGAGAGCTTTCCCTGGGGTAAAGCGGCAGAGACGTGAAGCTCACCACTCACCTCCACCTAATGCCGAGGTGAAGAACGGTGGAGCTCTACCTCCACTCCCCCATAGGTCTTCACGGTGTGGTGCTTAATTAATTAAGCACAGGGTGAAATTTGCATTTAGCTTTCATGTCTCTTGCTGCTAACCAGTGGAGTTCACAAAATAATTTTGTTATATTCTGATAGATGAATGGGTCAGTACAGTGATAGAATTTCCTTGCTTAAAGTGCCTCAGCCCTGCAATGCTTAACATATATTGTTATAGTGTTAAATGAAATGTTTCTGTTTCTTAGAGATAACGAAATCATTGTACAGCCTCTGCAGTGTGGAATTGAGGACCTGATTGTTTAATAGAGATGTGGGAGGATGCTGATTAACCCACTTTCTGAAGGGAAGGATTGATGCAAAATTGTAAACAGCATGGCTGAGGGAGAATGGAAGGAAAATTTTCCACAGATCCTTAGAAAGAGAAGTGAGCCAGCAATACACAGCGTGACCTAACAAGAGCAGAAAGAGCCCTGAACTCTGACCTATATGTAGCCAGCTCCCAGGCAACGGGCTCTGTGTTTTCCCCGGGTGATTTCTGTTGCTTTGCTGTAGTATGTATGTTGTAAATTAATAATTTCAAAGGTAGAGGCAGTCTGTGAAGCTGTACAACAGAAAATTACAAAATCCCTAGAAGCTCATTAATTCCATGTCACTGTTTGCATCTCGCAAATCCTGTGTCATCAGCAGAGATGATGAAAAAGAAAGAAAAAGCCCCCCCCCCCCAAGTATTCCTGTAGAAATGCAGATTTTCATTAAACAAGCACAGGGGACATTTATTGCTATAAACAAGGCCTAAGCAGGCTTTTGCATGCCAAATGATACTTCCAAATTGTCCAGAATTTCTGGGATCACTTATTTAGACCATTGTTGATTGTTTTTATATAGGTTTTCATAGTAGGTAATAAGAATTTTTAAGAACTCAGGTTTCATAGGCTGAAAGCAACTTGAAGTTCGAATGCTTATTTTTATTCAAGAATTTACATCGGCTGATACAGAATACATGTTGCTGTCTCGTCACCAGAATGCAGGGCAAAATCATGACATGAAGATAGCTGACAGATGTTTTGAAAATGTAGCACAGTTCAGATATTTGAGAACGACTATAACAAATCAAAACCTGATTCAGGAGAAAATTAAGAGATTGTATTCGGTTAATGCTTGCTACCGTTCACTTTGTCTTCTCGTCTGCTGTCTAAAAACATAAAAATTAGAATATACGAAACTATAATTTTGCTTCTGGTTCTGTATGGATGTGAAACTTGGTCTCTGACATTAAGGGAGGAACGTAGACTGAGGGTGTTTGAGAACAGGGTATTGAGGAGAATATTTGGATTGAAGAAAGATGAAGTGACAGGAGGTTGGATATACACGTATCTGCATAATGAGGAGCTTCATAATTTGTACTCTTCTCCAAGTATAATTAGAATGATCAGGTCAAGGAGGAACAGGAGGACAGGGCATGTAGCACGAATGGGGGAGACGAGAAATGCGTATAGGATATTGGTGGGAAAGCCAGAAGGAAAGATATCACTAGGAAGACCAAGACGTAGGTGGGTGGACAGTATTAAAATGAATCTTACAGAGAGAGGACTGATGGTGTGGAATGAGTTAATCTGGCTTGGGATAGGGACCAGTGGAGGGCTCTTGTGAACACGGTAATGAACCTTCGGGTTCCATAAATTGCTGAGAGGTTCCTGAGTAACTGCACAACTGGAGACTTCTCAAGAAGGGCTCAGCTCCGTGAGTGAATGACTGATACAGCCAATGTGATGTATGACTGCAAACATGTTTTTAATGAAGCATCTGTATTAATATAGAACAATATGAAACACGTGGATACATGTTGGACACGTACGTTTTGTTACTAAAATATGAAATTTTGTGTCGTGACCATTCTTTCTGTGAAATTCGTATTGTGTTTCTGATGTCAAAATTATTGACGCGTTCTACGAAGCAGGATTGATATTTTGACCTGATGAGATTCTCCGTGGAGAGGGTGACGGGACTATTATTTTAAACATAAGGTCACTTTTCTGAGATGTGAATACTTTTCATCTCTCATCTAGTTCCAAAAATTGATTTCAGAAACTTCTGTAAGTACAAGTAAAAACAAAGACAAAAGTTTTACTATTTTCTCATGCATTGGCGATCGACCCAAAATTGGTTCGCAGCCCACCGGGAGATCGCGGTTGACGTCTTTCCCAACAAATTTATAATGTGTTGTTACAACGCGCACGGTATGCCCACATTCCGAAGTCCAGTACAGATACCAAGTGATGATGGCCCTAATAGTAGGGCGTATTTACAGGGTCTGATGTCGGATCCTTTCCCTCATGAAAGGATAGTAGTAGGTTTCGTCAGGACTAAAAGCAAAACGCTTGCCTGAAGGACCAGAATTCACAAGACCCAATGCCCCTTCAGAACTCAGAATTGCATGGGCTCACAAACAACAAAACAAATTCCATGGCCGGTATTCCGCAAGCGAACTATACCGACCTAGGGACCGCCGCTTGTCGGCGAAGTTTGTGTCTACTTTAGCGGATAGAGGGTGTCGAGTGTTCAGCGCAACGGATCCCCACGGCTGTTATTTTCTGTTTTCTAGACAGGAGCAGTTTTTTCCTTGAAATAGCTCCTCAGTTATCCTCACGGGGACCCCGTTCCAGACCCACTACTTCTCAGAAAATTTGGTAGCGCCGGGAACTGGACCTGGAACCTCTGGATCTGTAGCCAGGAACTCTGACCAGTATTCCACAGAGGCATGGACTCTGAAAGCGATGTGGGGGGGGGG